>NC_047650.1:6488788-6755693 GCF_902201215.1 Prunus dulcis | reverse complement strand
TTCCCTCGTTTTCTTCTGACGCGACGACGTTGATTTTTCGTTAAGCCCTAAGTTGTCTTTTTTTGACGAAAAAACACTCGTCGTAAATTCACTATTTTGTTCTACCACAGTGCAGGAACCTTGCAAAAGTACCGCTAATTTCTTTTGTTATTATGTGGGTCGAAGGCCATAAATTATTCTCTTTCAAATGCTTATTCAAATTTTATAAAAAAATTGCTTTATATTTAAACAATTGTCACATTCACAATGAGGAAAAAGACAATTGCTTATTCAAACAATTGTCCTCCGTATCCAAATGGAGGACAAAGACAATTATCTAGCACTAGTGTGGAGAGTTTTACTACAGTGCAAACTAGTACTCAATGCAAATGCCACACTCATTGGTTCATCATAACCCATATTTATTTGACCCAGTAAGTGATACATTTGGCACATTAGGTGGAGTAGCACCACTTTGTACGCCGTATGAATGGCTATTTGTCTTTGTTCATATTGAGTCATATTTGTACCGTAAACAAACAATTGCTAATACAAGGCTCATTGAGTTTGTTTTTTTTTTTTTTTAAAAGGATCTTTTTTATTGAGAGGGGCGATAGCACACTAAATTTACATACACTGCAGGATGCTAGGGACTTGAACCCAAGTTCTTTCACGAGGAGAGCATTTGCTGCAAACCACTACAAGTGAGTCCTTTGCACCTAAAAATTACTTCAACGTGTGTTAGAGTTGTACCTTACATGTATGGATCCTCCACAAAACCACATTTCCTCAATCAACATCTCTAGTGTTTCGGTTTTGTTACAATAAACAACCTCCTATTTTTCTTGTGACCATAGATAGCTCGCTAACATAAAGGTTCATTTGATAACCATTTTAGTTTTTATTTTTAAAAAATTGAAAATATGAAACTTGTTTGGTAACCAATTTTAGTTTTAAAAAACTAAAAAATTGAAAACTATTCATAAGCTGTTTGATCACTGATTTCAATTTTATGTGGAACTTGAAAATGATATTTTTGGAGGTCAAATTGTGAGTTTTGGATGGATTGCAAACTTGGGAACGAAAGTGCATGTTATAGAGAGTTCGTAGTATTTTTTGGTGAAATTTTTGTAGTTATAATGAATTTTTGTGAATTTTGGATTTGGAGGTCCCGAAGCTCAAACTGGGTTCCCAACCGCGTCCAAGTCGATCGGGAGGTCCCAAATACCGAGCTTTGGTAATTAAAGTGCATAATACATAAAGATAAAGATGATTTTGAAAATTAGATTTCACTCCTTTGAATACAGAAAACAAAAACTGTTACCAAACATGTTTCAGTTTTCAGAAAAAATGAAAATGAAAAGTTTATCAAACGAGCGCCATGACCACCACAAGCCTGCATGTGGATCCGTTGCTGCCAAGAAAAACAATTAGAATGATCCAATTCTGACAAACATGACGAACAATAATACGAATCCTCCTTGGAAGAGAGCATATTTTGCTAACATCTTGACAACATCATATTTATTTCTCACCAAAAACACAATGGGAAAACTCATTTATGACTTGCAAGCATACAATGAATGACCATTATCATTGGAGAAAATATTTTTGCTCACCACTTTAATCTAAAGTGTATGTTCACTACCTTTCTTAATACTAAATACGTGCTCAGAGGCATAAACATGGTTAATTTTTTACTTCGATTTATGTAACTATGGTTATGTTTATGGACACATGTCAAGTGTTGAAAAAGATGGTGAGCATATACCTTGGGTTAAAGTGGTGAGCAAAAATGCTCCCATCATTGAAACCCAGCAATTGGTGGTTCGCAATTGACTAATTAATACTCATGCAGCTGCACTGAAATCAAGTTACTCAACATATGAAGTTCATCTTGCCTATCTACCCACATCGGTTTCTTATGCCTAAGAGAGTAATAGCATCAGTTTCCTATTTTACCGATGCAGAAAATGAATTTTGACATAGTGTGCATATATATATAAAGCCACAAGCACAACGGCATACTCAAGAGTGCCATCACTTTTGCTTTCACATATATATTGACACTGTAACAAACAGATGGAGTACAAGAACTTCGGTGATGATTATGATTTTGAATGTTTTAGTCATGTGGTCATAAACTGGGGATTATCCAGTACGGTTTTTCAAGGATCTAATTAATTTATTTGGCACAAAATTGTAGACACATACAGTAAACTATCATGATGATCATACATATATACCTGGATAATTAAAACTGTTTTCCAATTTTCGCTAATTTTGTAAGGTGGATTCTTGATTTTTTCTACAAAAATGGATGATAGCGATGCAGATCATGAGACAACGTTGGGAATAGTAAGTTCTCAGCTTGTAGGTTTTCATTCCATCCATCTCGGTTTATATAAGTCATGTTTTTATGCATCAACGATTGACATTTATTTATACATATATGAGCGATTATACTTAGCACAATGTTCTGCGCGTGCTTATATATAAATAAAAACAACTGTACTAAATAGTCTGACATGTTATGGTAATAGACAATAAGAGGATTTATAAGACAACTTATTTCGTCGAAGCATTCCAAGGAATTATGCTTGAACAAAAATATACTCATTAATTGAGTTGAATCATGAATATATTTCTTGTATGAACAAAACATGTTGGAACTTACAATGTTCGAAACAAGGGGAAACCATACACTGCACTATCTCATTAGTTTTGTTCGTTTGTGTCTTTGGTCCTCACTCTCATCTATTTTCTTCATAAAAATATATAATAATATGATAAATTTCCAGATTCTAATTTGAAAATTTAACATGAAACTCCATCACATCATAAAGTAATTTGAAAATTTAATGTGTGCAATTATTTAACTTAAAGCCTTAAAGACAAGTCAAGGTGGCCAATCTCCTCCTCAACATTATTCTCAGGCCTATATCCACAGTTCATATGGCCAGCAAACCTACCAGCATGTCCTTGATGTTCTTTCAACCCACCAAGATTATGTGCCTCGTGAATTTGCCTTGGATGACTTGAATCGCTGAAGCTATTAGACCCTGCAGGCCTCTGGTTCGAGGCGCCATGAGCTCGGGCAGCGGAGCTTAGCTGCTCTCTGCTTTTCTTGGCTAAAGTCCGCTCGAGCTTGTGAGCATTTTGGTGGCCTCCAAGTGCTTGTGAGCTATAAAACTTTCTCTGACAATAGTTGCAAGAAAACACGCGCGGTTGTTCTGAAGGACTGAAAGATGATGAGGAAGACGTGTATGATGGCTCCAGGACAAGATCTAAATTGACTTGGTCGTTGGGTAGGTTCAGATGAAGAGAAGTATTGGGCTGAAAATCCATGAGAGAGAGAGAGAGAGAGAGAGAGAGAGGGTGAGGAAAATAGCTGTAGATAGGAGCAAGCAAGGTAACTAGGCTAGGGAAGATTGAAGAGAGGAGATTAATGTGAAGTAGAGGGAGGGTTTTTCTGGGATTATATCATGAGGCTTAAAGCATCACCATTCCTGTTACCACAAATAGTAAATGAAGTGAAATGGAGGTGGCCTTATAATAGTGTCTCTATGTGTGTGTGTCTGAAAGAGAGAGAGAGAGAGAGAGAGAGAGAGAGAGAGAGAGAGACAGTTTGCTGCAAAGATCAGTGGGGAATCGAAGTGTTGTCGCCTCCATTAATGGCAGCATTACAATCTCCTGTCGGTCCATGCGAAATAATTAATTCTACAGCGTTCCTTTTATAACTAATTAGAGGATAATAAACTTACCAAATTACAGGATAACAAATCGCGTTGTTAAACAAACACTTATATTTTTCGACTTTTAACCTCAAGGCAAGAACTAAACTTAATTCGTAATTCACAAGGAACTTATAACTCAAGTAATTAAGAGCATTTACTCTGCTACACTTAAAGTCTTAGGTTTCATTCCCCTCTTCTTTAATATCGCTTGTATCAAAACTTAATTCGTAATTCAAATTGGTTGAAAATATAAACATCTAACAATATAGTGAGAGAATGGTAAACTTAATTTGTACTTTATAATGTAAAGAGCTTTATTTAATAAATATCATGTGCTATCTCCTGCAAAAGATTTGATTTATTTACCCATCTAATCATGGGACCAATCTTTTTTGACAATTCCCGATCTCCCTTATCTCTAGAGTCTAGAGATGATGCAATATCTTATCAAATTTCTATTATAAGTACTTAATGGCAAACAAGATAAACCATCTTAACTAGTCTAAACAAGGAACAATAATTGATATATAATCACCTTGTATAATTAATTGATCAAATATCACCGTCATGATGTTTGGAATTTCTACCATCTACATGTACAAGTCTTAGGTTAATGGTCAGAGTTGTCAAAAGACATGTTGAATTTCTAATTTCTTTATGTTTGGAATTTTATTATGAGCAATTTCATGGCTCTTTCCTTCTGATGATTCACTTTCGAAGTTCAAAGTTCAATTACGTACGTCAATCTAATGCCATATAATATCCACTTCCTGAATTCATAAGATAATTGTATAAGCATGCTTTCTGTCTGCTGGTAGGCAAATTACAATTTTGGGATTTTATTTGTCTTTAGAATTAACGTTTTGCGGTTTTTTGCACATGATATGGTTGGAGGAAGATTATAAAATTGCCCCAAGGAAGTGCTAAGAATAGTGTATATATATACAGAGAGTTTTCATTGAAGGATTACTCAAATAAGCATATTTGAGGGACACCCTTCTAGGACGTACTCCGTACTGTATTTTACCAATCCAAACCATCTATTTTGTAGATATTTATTAAAAAATCACTTGAATCTGATATCATTTGACCACTCAATTAAATTACATATATATCATATATGTTATTATTAGTTTAACATTATGTATATGTGGCATATTTATTGATCGCATTATAACAAAGATGAAATTTATTTATAAAATAAATTATACTATCAACTAATACTTAGTTTAGTGGTGTTTCTATTTCAAAAGATGAAAAAGTTTCGAATTCGATTCCTTCTCCCTCATTAATTAAAATATAAAATAAATGAATCCTACGCGGATCTCACCTCTCTAAAAGAATATAGTCTCAGCAATCAAGTAAATATGCACTATACTAATAGTTTTGCCATTACCAAAGGTTGGGCCTACAGTTTTTCGGCATGCATCAAGTTCATCCTGTTTTTAGTTTTTGTTATGCTAACTAAGTTTTAGTCTAACTAAAATAATATCCAGAGGATCATAAGCGAGCCGAGCACATGGGTTAAGGGATATAATAGCACTGGCAGACAAATTAATTCCACTGTGTGCTCCCAAAGAGGTGGTAAAATATAGTTCAGGTCAAGGTATAATCTTGTTAATCATAAACAAACATAATAAGAAATTGCATTACACCATGATTGTGGGATCATAATCTTGCAGGTCGGCAATGATTGCGGTGAACTTTGTCTTTGAATCCCAGACACAACAGAAACCAAGAAAACTGCGTACTCTTTCTTGTGTCTTGCTAATCCAAAATCGCCATAAGAGATATTTCCAAGGAACATTAATTCCTCCCTCTTGAACTACCTACCGTTATCTGTCCCTCTTCAAGTACTTTAACAATCCCAAAACACATGGGAGTGTATGAGACTCAATTATCAACTTGTATTCTACACATAGGCATTACGAACGGTGGATTTTCCTTTCTTCTTCTCTTTCATTGGCTGCTTGGACACTCATAAATGTTGATAATTGGTTTAACAAACACATTTCGGGGTGGGACTAGACAGACTATTTCTATTGAAATGGAAAAGAGTTCCGGCCGTTGTTTGGTGCGTTGAGACTTGACTTGTCAAAATGGATGCCAGTTCAATATATTGCATTTTACAAATCCCACCTAGAGTAGTGGGATTCATAAAAACTAGCTTGACCTCAACTTTAATCCAATTCAAGTCGAGTCACCAAACGAGGTTTGGGTTACAATTTCATCAGTAATATATATAATTTTAGAAAGAAAAAAAAAACCCTAGTTGCTACAAATCAAGTTTGTTTAGTTTCTTTTCATTTTTTTTATCAATCAAGTTTTTTGATGAGAAGGATTTATAATCCCAATCAAATGTTTGGCGGTCTAAAAACAACCTGGATTGGATTATGTCTAATCCTACTAGGCCCAAATGTAGTAGCATTATAAATCTCATCAAAAGGTTGGGATTAAGTTGGATTGCATTATGTCTAATTCTGACAGGCCATGTAAATATTTTATTAATCCAACCCCTTAATTATGTGTATTGCCAAACACATCATTGGATTAGTATTATCCATCCTAATTCAATTCTACCTTATGAATCAATCCAATCTCATTCACCAAATATGTCGTTAGTAAAAACTTGAAAAATTAAATTAAATCAATTAGAGAGTCACATGGAAAAGTGGCATGTATATAGACAAGAGCAATTGAGATGAGGAGCCTCCATGTTTGCGTTTGGATACGGCAATATCTTATGAAGATCAAAGTGAGATGAGGATGGTAGTGGACTTGTTCGTGTTTTGTCGGCTTTTTATAGATTAAGGTGGGTTCATGAACGGCCTGAGTCCGATGACTCATTTGCTTTTATTTTCTGCATACACGTGGATAATGACTCTCACTGTGCTTTGCTCATCAATCAAACGTCCATGAGTTCGATGACTCATTTGCTTTTATTTTCTGCATACACGTGGATAATGACTCTCACTGTGCTTTGCTCATCATCGAATGTCGTACATCATCCATTTTACTATGTTCCATATCCATCTCTCTCTCTCTCTCTCTCTCTCTCTGGTATACATATATTCTTGTGGATGTGAATTTCAGCTTTGTGTAGAGTCATGATATGTGGTTGAAATCAAACTCGTGTAAGCTCCAAAAGGATATAAACCTCATCTCTATCGAAGCCTTTGATGTTGAAACCCAACTTTACTTTGTATTTTAGTGCTGCTTGGCTGCCATGAGTTAGAGAAAGTAGGAACCTGCTTTAATCCACTTTCAATTGGCTCCCCACTTTCTGCACTTTATTTTTGTTTCATCTTTGGATCCATCAATTGAAAAGGTTTAAACTATTGTAGGGTGCTTGGTCTCGAACAAATCATAAGAGGGTTTCTTAAAGTCTCTTCTCTTGTTATTAAGAAAAGGCTTAAATGCAAAAATAGTTTCTGTGTTTTATTATATTGACCAATTTAGTCCTTATATTTTTAATTTGGTCAATTCAATCTCTGTGTTTATAACCGTTAGTCAATACTGTCTATTCTGTTAAATTTGTTATTAAATAAACATAATAAACCTTTTTTTTTCTTTTGAAAACTCATAAACCTTTTTAAAATTAATAATAAAAAACTTAATGAATCTAAAAATATTAAAAATTCATTAAAAGTAAATCATAATATTATTAGAGAAAAGAAAAAACTTGAATAAAAATAGGATTGGGGAAGGAGGGTTATGTTATGAGAGGAGGGGCAAGGCCGGCCTTGAGCCTGACCTCGACGGCGACGGCTTAGGGCCTCGGATCAAGGGCCTCAAATTATATATATATAATTGTTCAAGCCCATATTAAATGGATTTTTTGAGAGTTTAAAAATACAAGGGACCAAATAATAACCACTTTAAATCTTTAACAATACAAGGGCCCATATTTAAGAATTAAAATTATAAAAATAAAAATAAAAATAAAATTTTTTTTTTTTTTTTTGGTTGGAACAACAAACATCCAATTAATCCAACACTTCCGTTAAAAAAAATGTTTAGTTATTCTAGTTTGATGACTTTTGTGTTCTCAACAATGGAAGTTGATGATAGAGAAGATTTTTTTAATGGAGCGTGATGGAGAAGATGAGTTTGGGTTATTTCATTTTTTTCGTTTATTTTTTAATTTGTTTTGTTTTCACAATATTTTAGTTTTTTTCACTATAATAATATAAAAAATTTAAATAGTAAGTCTCGTGTCCTTCACATGACTTTTTTGGATGGAAAAATTAATGAAATTAGAAAATTTTGAGGATAAGAGCTAAATTGACTGTTTTAATTAATTCGAGTGCAAAATTAACTGATTTGTTAATTTAGGAGGTCTAGTTTGATTAGGGTTATAGCACGGAGTACAACGGCTGAAAAAATCCTTTAATTAATTAAAGCACTTCAAAGGATGACCAAATGCAAACCAAATACTAAGACACACCTCTTTTGGAAACTTATTTTTCATTCACTATAGAAATTAAATATTATTTAATAATATATAATTTCCAACACCATATAGCATTGATATGTGTTTCATCTTCACACATATGAGGTAGTCTTGATATTTTCCTATTAACTTGTCACCTTGAAACCCTAATTGGGTAGGCCTGCAGCCAGCCTTGCTCTCAAGTCTTTTCTCAAGATTTTGCCAGAAGGTGCTATGGGTATTTTGTCTGTGAAGAAAACCCGACCAATTCTCTTATAGAACACCACCTGCACATATAACACGTAACAATTCCACAATCACAAAAAAATTACTTGAAAAATTTATAACTTGTAAAAAAGCATATATGCACACATAGGACCGCCTAGAATTTTCAGCTTGACTTCCGTCTCATCTTAAAAGAAAACTAAAGTTGGAATCTCCTTCATAATGTTAAAAGAGATCGAGTTTGAATCTCTTCCTCTTTCGTTGATAAAGAAAAAAGATTGATCGTTTGTAAAATTTAATAATAAATAAATAAATTGAAGAAAATATTCAAGGTTATCTATCTAATTTTTTTTTTTTAATTGATAAAATTGGGGGACAAGCCCCAAGAAACCAGAACCCCTAACCAGTACAAATTAAAAGGCAAGGTTATCTATCTAATATTTCGGTGATAGAGAAACCTAAAAACGGATAGACATGCATGTGTCTAAAGGTCAATTTCCATAATAATTTTCACTATTAGAAGAATCGACAATTATTATTATTATTATTTTCCTCAAACCAGCTGGACAGTTGACAATGCCAACATTATGCCACGTGTGTGTTCTTCGGGCATAGCTAATAATTTCTAACTTGCCCTACCTACTCCAATTACTAGCCAATGAACAATAAGCAAAATAGGTTATTAGTTCAAGCAACATGTGTTATGTGGTATTCATTTGCAATGTCTAATGTGATTGAATAAAAAAGGGTACCTGTTTTGAGATGTATTGCTTGATGTCCTCTTCGGAGATCTTGGAACCGTTTGATCTTACAACAAATGCAACAGGAATTTCTCCTGCGGCTTCATCTTTCATACTGAAATCAACATATATTAAACAAGTCATTAAAACTTTACATTGTTCACGATTGATCTACCTAATAACCCAAAAACTATTTGCATCACAAATCTGAAATTACATATACGCCTATGGGAAAAACCACAAAAATTTCCAAGTAAATTTTGTAGCTCACAAGTTCGAATTCTCTGTCTACCCATCTCCGAAGTTTCAATCCCCCACCCTTTATTAAATGCGCGCCCCACTCCAACTAAAAATCTTGAGCCCCCATTATACAAACGGGTCTTATATATCTCTCTACAACGACAATATTACGTACAACAAAAACAAGCACAACGACTTATGTACGACAAAAACTTGCTTGTTACGAGAGATATCTTTATAAGAATAAAAGAGATATACACTAGTTCACATGGAGAAAAAAGACTTTCATGAAACGGTGATAGTACTATTTTGCTGTCATTGGCTAATAACATTATGACACGAATGATAACATTTCCACGTAACATAGCATTATTAGTCGGAAATAACAAAACAATGTTATCCCTATTGCAATTAAGGTTCAAATCTGCTTTGGGAGCTGCCCACTAATAAAAGAACAAACATGGTGCACTAATAAAAAGCATGAAGTTTTATCTAACATATAGAATGTGGTAGTGTGTAGGTGTAACTTACGGTACAACAGCAGCATCAGAGATGTTGGGGTGGGCAATCAACATGGCTTCAAGCTCAGCGGGGGCCACTTGGAAACCTTTGTATTTGATGAGTTCCTTCAATCGATCAACGATGAAGAGCTCATCGTCATCATCGATGTAGCCTATATCACCTGTGTGCAACCAGCGCTCTTTATCTATGGTTCTCTCTGTGGCCTCAGGGTCATTAAGGTAACCTGCATCACCAATTACCCCCAAGCTATGTTAAGTTTATTTGAAAATAAACTTTTGGGTCAACAAAATTTAAACCAAAAAAAAACTTTGATTGGGTTTATTGGGTATTTCAGTGTAAAGTAAATAACTAAAATCATTTTGGATAAGTACTTATCATCATACACTTTCTGTGGTCCTCAAGCAAGTACTGTAGTTATAATACATGTGATTTGAAGACCCAGAAGCTCACTATAGCCATGAGATTGGAAAATTATTGGTTACTTTAAGATTGAGAGACTGCTCAACTAAATCTCCTACTCAAATTAATTGATGTGTACTATATTGTTAGGCATCCATGTTTATTTTACTTAGAATTTAGGAAGTAATGAATTGAGAAAGTAAGAAGTATGAGAGAGAATGAATGATTACGGGATCAACTACCTACCTAATCAATCTAATTCTTAATTTTTTAAAAATTAGACTATGAATTCTAATGTCAAATTCACTTACTTTTTATATTTCGTATATTTTTGTAAATGCAAGAGAAGTCAAAAATCAAAATAATTCTAATATTGATGTATTAATAAAAGCAAAAATCAAAAATCAAAAATAAAAATAATTCCAATATACTCAAATAAATAAACGTATTAGAAAATGTTTGACATACAATTTACCACCTAATTCTTTTTGTAAATGATAAATAAAAATCCATTGGGTCATGTCGAAAATGTGGGTCGTTTAGTAAATAATCAAGTGTTGGCAAGGACCATAGACTCGGTCAAATCTTTGCAAGGCCCATTCACTAATGGTTTCGTCCACCCAAACACAACTAATGTATTCACTTTCACCAATAATTTGGTCTACCCAGAAAAGAAAATCTTAGCAACTTCTTTATGCATTTGTACACTTCTTTTTCTCCAATTTTGCAAGCTGACTTTTAAATCAAATGTATCAGATTACTCAGTCATACATTTCTAGATTTGAATGGATTAATTAACTGACAGCTGGTTTCCTATTTTATTTGCCGAACAAATATTTTATATATACGTTAACTTCGCAAAGCATCCGTGCATGAAGAGACAAATAGATACATGAAAGGCAGCAAAATTTAAGAAGAAAATTAACTAATATCAGATTTATAATCCCATGCTTAGCTCATGTCCTAAAAATCTAAGAAAATTAATTTTTAATTACATGTAATTGTCTAGGGTTTACCTTTCATGATTTGGCTGCCTCTGATGCAAATCTCACCGGATTGATTTCGGGGAAGCGAAGCACCAGTATCAGGGTCCACGATCTTCATCTCAGCATTTCTTACGACGGTCCCGCATGCACCTGATTTTATCTCAAATGGTTCCTTTGCAAATGCTAAGCACATTGACAGCACGGGTCCCGCCTCTGTCATTCCATACCCCTAATATAAATTTGGACATTACACAACGTTATTTCATATTTTGCAGGATCGTTGTCTAAATTCAACTGTACTTTTGCTAAGACATCGTTTGGAGTTTACAACTAAAAACATCTATTTGGGAGTGCTTTTAACAATGTCAACATCACTTTTTGATAAGCAAAATCGTTTCATAAGACTGGGAACTCAAGGATCCTACGTAATCAACGGGAAACATCCAAAGTACACATTATAATCCAAATTAACACTCAACATGCTTGACTAAATCCAACCCAACAATATCATTAGTTCTACTCAATCCGTCTTTGTTAAATGAACCATATTATATGACATGTAATATATTTAATTAATTACCAACTTATCACAAAATTGATGTAACAAGTGTAAAAACCAGATTGTCACACAATTAATATAGTCTAAAACCGTTTTGTCTCTAGCGTTACTCAGTAGATTAATACAAAATGTTATTTCTCTAGCATTGCTTTCAAGAATAATAATATAAGAAACAGTCATTTGAGTTCGTGAATGATAGTAATTGTTGATGCATTGTAAGTAAGTTTCATGAGCGGCCGACCAACACCCATGTCTTACTCTCACTAAAAAAAATAGGCCCCACCCAAATGGACGATGGTGGCACCAACTAAAAGTTTGCAAAACATGATTGAGGATGTCATATGGGATCTACAACCACATAGGGAGCTATGACAAATCAAGAAGAAAAAAGACACACAAACACACAATTAAAGACGTCATTGAATTTAATATTACCTGTCCAAGTTTGGCATTAGGCAGCTTAGTCCTCACAGCATCCTCAAGCTCCTTCCCCATTGGTGCCGCCCCAGACATCACCATCCGTATCGAGGACAAGTCGTACCGATGCAAGTCCGGGCTCTTGGCAATAGCCAAAACGATCGGAGGCACAAAAGGCGCAATGGTCACCTTACATCTCTCCACAAGCTCCAACAGCTTGCCAATCTCAAACTTCTGCATGATCAAAATCGCCGCCCCAACTCTGAGTCCGCAAAGAAACACCGAATTGAGGGAGTAGATATGGAACAGAGGAAGCACACAGAGGATCACGTCCTCCTCATGAAAATACAAATTTGGGTTCTCCCCATCCACTTGTTGCGCCACGCTGGTCACCAGCACCTTGTGCGTCAACAAAACTCCTTTCGGTAGCCCCGTGGTCCCGGAAGAATACGGCAGCGCAACGACGTCGTCCGGGTTTATTTTCACAGCCGGGATTTCATTCTCGTCCGCTGTGGTCAGCTCCGAGAAATGATGAACCGACACGTCGTCGGCAGGGGACTCGTCAACAACCATGATCTTGACGTCGTTTTTTATGGCGAAGTCTTTGACTTTGTCGACGTAAGCTGATTGCGTTATGATGAGCTTCGTGGTCGAGGCCTTTGCCTGCTTGACTACCTCAGCGGGCGTGTAGAACGGGTTCGCGGTGGTTACCGCCGCCCCGATGCGCGAAGCCCCGAGGAATGCCAAGACGAATTCGGGGCAGTTCTGGAGGAGGAGCATGACGACGTCGTGCTGGTGAATGCCGAGCTTGTCGAGCCCTGCCGCGACTTTGCGCGAAGTGAGCTCGACGTAGGCGTAGGTGTAGGTCTCCCCGGTGTTACCGTTAATGAGGCAGGGGCGGTCTTTGAACTGGGAGATGTTTTCGAAGCAGTAGGTGTGGAGAGGGAGGTGGTTGGGGATGTAAATATCGGGGAGTTTGGACCGGAAAATGAACTGGTGATCATTTGGGTGATCCATTGGGGTGTGTTTGGGTGGAGGGAAAGTGAGGGAAAATGAGAGAGAAAATAGGAGGTGGGGAGTGGGTTGGGTTTAGCTAGATTTCTTGCACAAGACCGTCTCCCTGGTTTTTTTTGGTTTGGGTTTTGGTTGAAGTAATATACAAGTAGGTGGTGGGGGAAAAAATGAACTGGACTTGTTTGGTATCATTAAATTTCTCAAGGACAGAACTTGTCCAATAACGTCTTAATACGTAAACAAATCAACTCTTTCAATTAACTGGTTGTCACCAAAGTATTTCACAGCACCAATCAGCATAACCCACGTACACACTTTTGTTTGACTTATCAAGATGTATTTACACGTGGAGGAGAAGCATTCGATCTCAAGGAAAAGGAGGTTATTGTGGTTTTGGTTGTGGGGGATGGGCATTGCAGTTGGGGGTTGGTGAGGGATGTTTGGAAAGTAAAGTGAATTTTGGTGTTTTTTTTTTTTTTTTGGATGAAGAAAGTGGATTGGTTTTCTGACCCCAAAAAAAAACAAGGATTGGTTTTTGTGGGCCACACGTTAGAGCTTAAGCCACCAATCAGCTGCCACGTCGGACGGTTCACCTAACGCCAAGTCCTTTACTCGTCCCGTGGTAGGTCAATTTAGTAAACGACACCATTCACCTACTACAACTGCTTATCATATCCATGGATGAAAGGCGCGTAATATGACGTCGTCATAGCTCACTCGCTCACTAGCCGGCTCATATATGGCTCGCTGGCTCAAATCCCCATTTTCCTTTTCGTTTTTTTTTTTCTTTTCCAGTTTTGTGTATTTTCTTTTTATCCATTTGTATCGGCATTCAAAGAATAATACAATTTGGAGTTGGCAGAGGATTTGGAAGGCCTTTCAATTGGCCATGCCTTTTATATTTGGTTACCAAACATTAGACTTGACAATTTCAAAGTTGAAATATAAAGAGGGGAGCAACCAACCATTTATGCTTCTTTTTTTAAAACACATCTCCACAAAAAAGAGAACAAGTAAGCTTACATGAGCATTTTGGCTAGTTATGGCAAAAAATCATTACAATTATTTTTTTGTCTTTTGTGAATTCTAATGCCTTTTTCGCACGAAACATGAAATGTCTATGTATGAAATAATGTTTTCATTGTCATTATGCATGGATGGATTTCTCAAATTTTCAACCACCGTTCTATTTTCTCAATCATTTTATCTTTAAAATTTATCCTTTTATAAAATGACTTTTAAGAACTTAAGGAAAAAACATCAACTCGCGTAACCCACTTATTCTACTGTTTGACTAACAGAGTATTTTGTGGAAAGATGAGATTGTATTTTTTCAAATTTACATAGAGGGTGGAAGATAAGGTGATTGAGAAAATATGATAGGATGTGTAAATAACAGCACTCAAAATCAAAACTTTATAATCCTCAACATGTAAAATAACAAGTATATCTTTTTTTGTTTATCTTATCAATAAAATATTATCACTCTTTTATAATAATAGACGAATGTAAAAATCCACTATACATAATACATGGAGTGTAGAACCTACAGTATACATGTAGAGAGGGTCCCAAAAACTTGGACTTCAACTTAAAAACGTCCAATAAAATTTCTTTAGGAAAAAAAAAAACCTCCAATTAAAGTTAGAACTTCTCTTTAATTAATTATTCAATGATCCACATCCCTCAACAGTTGATTGCAATATAAGTTTAATACGAGAGAACGATGCTCTAGTTTGTTAATTTGGAGGTATTAATCCAAAATAATTAAGGATTAAAAGCCTGCATGAATCCCTAGCTCAGTGTTAAACAAACCAACACGTGCATCTCGCGTCTGACATTTTTTATTATATTTGTTAGAAGCTTCCCTGAATACCTCTTCAATATTAATTATCGAAATTAACCAATCCTCTAAAGCTAGCTTAGGCACCAATCAGCTTAATTAGCCAAGCTAAATTAAAAATTAAAAATAAATTAAACAAAACATGGTCTGACATAAAGCCCATCCTTATCAGCATCCCAAAATTGTAGGACCAAAAAATCATGCAACTAGGGTTGCAATCTCACCTACCACCTCTTGCATTTTCGTGAAGACATTTTCTTTTTTATTATTTATTGGGAGATTCACTATTATACCCAATATGGGGGCCCAAATTATAAAAATACCCTATATAAAATGGACTTTAGAAACACACCCAAAGTCCATTTACAACATAACAAAAAAGCTTTTAACTTCTTATAAATTACAAAACTGCCATCAATTTCTTAAAACAAGCCCAACCCCAAAATCTCATAAAAATACCCAAAGCACTCAATAGGGCATCAAAGTAATTTAATAATCAATATTAAATTCAATAAGGCTAGCTATCATTTTTTGGGTTTTTTTTGGGTTTGTTTATAGGAATTCAATTGTGTAGGGTTTATTTATAATATTAGTGCTAGAAATGGGTATATCACTAAATATCTCTTATTTATTTGACACTTCGAATTTGATGTTTCCTACAAATATAAGGTTGGTGAGGAAAACATATTACTCTCTCAGTTATGACCCGTTTCTCCAACTTTGTCGCAGTTTTAAACTTGTCAATCTCCTCTCAAAAAAGAAATTATCAATCATCTCCTCCATGAGATGATATTTGCTTTTAAAAGATAGAGTTTATTATGAGTGAATGACTTAACTTTTCTGTCATTAGTTAAATACTAATTTGTTTAAAGATAGAGTTTATGGAATCTGAATTTATTGAGACCACTAATTTATAAATTAAATATATTTTTTAATTAAGCTAGACCTCGTTGACAACTATTCCATTTTCATATACATTCACTTAAAAATACTATTACGAGAAGATGTGTAGACTTGGCAATCATATTTTTGTTTATCCAAATAAAAAATTAAATTTTATCTTCTTAGTTTTGTTTACAAGTAATATTAAAAGAGATAAAATTTAAATTTATGAAGCCTCTTGCAATTTTATTATTTTAGTTTCATCAATTTGGTAAAAGAATTGACTTCTTGACTTCACGGGGTAAAAAACGTACATGTAGTAGTGCTTCTTTATAACTTGAAAGCTAAATAGTTCTTTTATTTATGTCTTTGATGTGCAAAGTCAAAGGATTTGATTGTTACTTTCTAATTCTTAGTTCTAGAAAGTCAATATTGTTGCCAAGTCCATCCAATTTAATTATTGGTTCTCTCAAAACTCTAAATTCTCTCTCAAGATTTGAAGCCATCACACCCCTCCACCCGCCGCTGTGGGGGTGGGTGGCTTCCCCATCTTCCATCTTTCTCTCCTCATCTCCTTTTTTCCTTTCCTAGTTTTCTTCCCCTCTCCTATTCTCTCCTCAGATTTGTCTGGATTTTGGGTCCTTTTGCCCAGATATATCTGGATCTTGTCTTTTGTTTGTTTATTTGTGTGTTTTCTGTTGTAGGTCCTTGTTGACTTTTATTGTGCTTGGATGTGTCTTGCTATCATTGGGATGGTTGCGGTGTGGTGTTGTCGACCCAGCTTTTTTCTTTGGTTTTCGTTGTGTTTTTTACGCAAGTACTGCAATCCACCGTAGACGCCATGATTTTGTTTTAGCTTTTGGTCCACGCATATGGAATTTGCTCCAATTCAGTGTTTGGAGTTGGAAAAGTGATTGTTGCTAGTTTGTGTGGGATTGGCTTTTGCCTGTGCAAAATAAGAGGTTTAGCCATGTTGGTGTTACGAGTCTCTTTGGTTTGCTGTAGAGGAAGTGGTGTGTGTCCTTGTTTCTGTGTTTATTTTAATCTAATAATTCTCAGAAACTCAATGGAGTTTGCTGATGTATGTATTTAGTATTCGACTTTTCGATGCGGATTTGACTTTATTGCCGTTGCACGGTGGATCTATATTATAGGTCTAAGTACAGATGGTTCTTGTCTGCCAAATTGGAGTTTTTAGGTTTTTCTGGCATGCGTAATTCTCTTCAGATCAAACCAATTTATTTTTGTATTTGGTCATTGGGGATGTTGTACTCATATTTGGCATTGCGACTACTCTGTACTTTTTTTTTCTTTTTTTTTTTTTGTTATCAATAAAATTACTATCGCTTTTAATAAATAAATAAAAACTGTTCAACTATAGCATTATACAAGTCACAATTAGCTGACTTAGCCAAAATCTTCAAGTTCAGATTCAGTGTATAATAGTTAAATTTTCTGTTTTTTTTTTTTTTTTGGTCTCAAAGGAACTTCACAATTACAATAGGGCAGTTAGATAAAAGGAAGTTCAATAAGATCATATTAGAAAGATTAGGTATATCTCTTTTTCGGTGAGGGTGCCATACATGGATCATAGATGTGGACATTCATATTAGCCACATGATCATTTTATTACACTTTACTATTCAGATGAATCATGTGGCTAATATGAAGGTCCACATAAGGGATTCATATATGGCACCCTCACTGTAGAATTTCGCAGCCCATCAAATCAACACAAAAATATCAAAGGCCAAACAAGGCGTAAAGCTCACTCCAAGCATAAAACCAATTCTAGACATAAAGTCCACTTGAGACATCAGACTCACTCTAGGCACAAAGCCATCCAAAGCCGCATCAAAGTCATGGTTATTGGCAAAGCCTAACATATACTAGAAGAGTTGTCTTTGCCATCGCTTCTGATGACACCGCTGCCGTTGCCATCGTGACCAAGGTTGAATGTAGGAATTGTCACCATTCAAGAATATAGAAAAACATACACAAATCCCACAAATCTGCCAACATATTTGATCCCACACATCATAGAAGCTAGCCATCTAAGATTCATCACCTCCACAAAGAGTACCAATGCACCTACACGAATGCAACAAGCAATCGAAAAACAACCATAAGAAAACAAAACCCATAGCCAAACAAACAAGTAACATGAGAATGAAAGGAGGTGATGCAAACACCTGAGCTAAGGCTCTACACATCTTTTGAGAGGTATGCAAAAACTAGCATTTAGGATTAACCGATGCATCCAAAGGGTGAGGCCGAATCAAAGAGGGAGACAAAGATTTTGTAGGGGCTACACATAGAGAGATTAGTTTTGTGTAAATCTGGGCTAATGAAAATTAAAAGAGGCATTTAACCTCAGGTTCGCTACAACAAGACAGTAGCCCAAGGAGGGGGAGAAGGGATGGCCTTCTCCTGCTCCTGGCTGATGCAGCGTTGAAAAGGTTGTGAGTTGCTAGGGTTAATGTGTGAGGAGCAGATGAGAGCTATCTAGTATGAGTAATAGTTAAACTAGGATCCTTCATTTATACAAGAATATTAACATCCAATTTCAAACCAACTAGCAATAGATAGTGAGTTCCAACAATTTTTAAGCTAAATTTTCGTCTTTCTATGTAGGGTACTTTCTATACAATCCTCATGTGTAGAATCTTTTGCACCTAATACGTTTATCATTTTAATGAAGGAAACCTTGTATATTTTAGATTCATTAAGGCACAAAGATGAGAGTACACTTAATCTCTAGGTAAAGAAAGCAAAGATTAAAACTTTGAGCTTAAAAAGAAAATCTAATCCAAGTATCTTTAGGCCTAAAGGGATACAAGTACCTAGACTCTTCTAAACACTTACTAGAAAGAAAGAAGAGAATTCTTTATACCTACGAAGCACCACCTTGAGCAAAGCTTAAGGTTGTTCGCCCATTAGGGCCTTCACCCAATTGTTCTCCAAGAGAGCCACACAAGTGCATGGCCTCTAACTTCATACACACCAAAGTAAAGAGAAGGGGAAGGATATAAAGAACCTAGGAGGTTGAAAATGCTAGTTTTCTTCCTCCTAGGTGGCCAACCATGGTGGAGGGGAGGGAGGGCATGTCTTTCTCCTCTCATCATCCAAAACTTTAGAAAAAGATCATGCCCATCACTATCCATTTAAAGGCTAGGCATTTTAAGTTGGGTCATCCATGACTCATATGACTTGAAGTGACCCATGTGAGTCATCAAGTAGGTTAAATCTACTTCTCTCCATCTAAAGCCGAATTTTCCTTACGTTTTCCACAAGGACGGACCGAGGATTTCATACATGACTGGGCTAAATTTACCTTACATAAAAACATACTAAGTAGATAGAAAACTCGATAGTACAATGTAATTTCATTGATAACAAAAAATTAACAATATACCTACTGAAGAAGGGGAGGGACATAATGAGCCTTACCTCTCAAATAACACTATGTAAGTTGTACCCTTCGAGTCTTTATAGAATTAAAATCATTAATTATCAATTAATTATCTATATTATCAACAAATTCTCTTTCAATGTAAAGTAACATACAATCAGCAAGAAATTCATCACCTATCTTGTTTCGAAGCCGATTTTTGATCAGTCTCATAGAAGAATGCTCGTTTTGTTGTTGCTGTAGAAACAGGAAGAGTTAGCACCAAACGAATCAATCTGTCAATCAAGTAGTAGGTTTGTGCTAATCTTGTTTCCACTAAGCGCTCAAGTAATATAGGAATGGAATCAAGATTCTTGAAGGTTGGATTGTGATCCATATCAATCTTTTAAAATCCTAGTTGTTGATTTAAAGCCTGCAACTCATTTGTAGTGAAATCTTGAGGATTTCATCAGCAAGAGTGTATATATCATCAATGCTAAATCACTTGAAAGCATCATGGGGATCCAATGATGAGCTAAGACGAAGGAGTTCCACAGTTTCATATGGAAATCTAGTATTTAACTCCCCGAACTAATAATCTATTACTTCATTAAATACATCCATATGATAATAATGCTCAACTGTGATACAATCTTTTTGTTGACAAGAACGCCCAGTGCCCATTGTATGACGGGCACACATATCAGGCATACTAATTTCATGTTTTTCACAAAATGATCGTACACTATGTATAAAATCATCCCAACCATTGTTTCTCAACTCATCAAGCTCCATTTTTGTAATTGCAACCAAATTCAAAGCACTCACAATGTCTTGATATTTTCTTTGAAGTTCTTGACAAAGAAAATCAGTGAATCTCATAGTTTTGTCCAAAAATTCAAGGTAAAGACAAAGTCAAAAGACAACATAGAAATTTTAATACATTCTGCTTCCCCACGAAATTGTGATGAGGTAGGTCCATTATGACTGATATCCTTTAGAAGTGTCTTGGTTGCACCAAATAAATCAATCAAACTCCTAATAGAACTAAAATGTGAGCCCCAACGAGTAGTTCCAGGTCGTTGCAGACATCGAATTTGATTAGCCTGTTTCAAGTCTTCCAGCTACTAATAAGTCTTCAATTTCAACTTGCCAGGTTAATTTTAACCCAGAATGGCATTTGGCAGAAACACCAACAAAATTCACAATGTTATTCAACATTGAAAAAAATCTCAAAACAAGTCCTACCTCTTTAGCAGCATCGTTTAAAGCTAATTGAAGGCAATGAGCAAAGCAATGAATATAATATGCGTATGGACAATCATTGAGAAATAATGCTTGTAAGCCACTCCATTCACCATGCATATTGCTAACACTATCATATCATTGACCACGCATATTGCTTACTAGAAGACTATGTTTACTAAACACTTTACAAATATCACTTTTAAGAGTTGAGGAATAAGTGTCATGAACACTCACAATATCAAAAAACCTTTCTCGAATATGCCCATCAAAACTAACAAACCTTATGATAATAGCAATTTGTTCCTTCTTAGAATCGTCAAGTGCTTCATCAACGAGAATACAAAATTTCTCATCTTCCCCAATTTCAACATGTATCCTTTTCCTCACTTTGTTAGCATAGATATTTAGGATCTCCTTTTGTATCTTATGTGAAATATATTTAGAGGAGCATTTTGTAACACAACTTTTTCAACTTCTTCATTCATTCTTGCAAAAGCCATTACCAACTCAATAAAATTACCCCGATTAGAGGAGTCATGAGATTCATTATCGCCTCTAAAAGTCATTCCTTGATTTGCTAGATACCCAATGGCCTCTATTGTGGTTGTAAGCCTCAACTTATTTTTCACAACTTCTTGTGGGGGTCGCACAACTCTGCCAATATGGTGAGTTGGGTTCTTTAAATCCATCGACTTTTGGATAGCAAAATGATGTGGTGAATTTATAATGCCTACATGAGTAAGGAAAGCACACTTTTTGCCACCAACTCTTCTCCAATTTCTAATCCATCTATAGCGAATGCCTTATGTGAGTGATCAACGTCAAAAAGAAAGCATGGAAATCAAAACACTTTATCTTTATGAATAGAATAATCAAGCCAAGGATATTGGTTATACCAACTACCATTAAATTGGCACATTTGTTTCCCGTCTAAGTGGGATGGACATTCTTTTAGTTTTGGTTGACATGGTCCTAAGAGAATATATGCTTTTCAAACATTATCACGTTGATTAGGCGAAAATGTGTCTATTTGAGGACGTAATCCTGGATCACTCTCAAGAGAATTGGTATCAACTTCTTGATCAAAATTGGCTCTTTGAGACTCAGCTTTTAAACTTTCATATTCAACTCTTTGAGATTCAAAATGGTTGCTCCTCACAAATTGGAGGAGGTAGAGAAGGGTTGGAACGCATGCTAGTTGATTCTTCATTATTTCTTCTAAAAAAATCCCGAATAGTCTTTGATCTCTTAGGATTTGGATGATGATCCGACATTATAAAGTTAAAGTATAACCTATTGGATAAGCAAGAACACCAAAATCAATTACAAATCCTAATTTGATAATTTCTAACTCATAAACTGAAACTGATAAGCTCCAATTGTAAATCCTAATTGATAAATAAATCATAAGTCTCAATTGCAAATCTATCATTGATACTAAATAAAATCCAAAAAAATTCTAAAATTTCAACATCAACAAATTGAGAGAAGCTTACCGTACATGACAAATATAGGAGCTTGGTTCGCTTCTTGAATTAAGCCTTGAAAGTGAGTGCAACAACAACAAGAGTGTTCCTTTACGTGTGCAAGGGTGTGCAATATGAGTTTGGTGACAAAGTCGACAACTCTAAGAAACAGTTAAACAATTTCTTCTACTTTTCTTTCTTTTTTTCCACCGGGTATGTGCATTTTTTTTTTCTTTCTTCTGCTATGTGTTGTAAGCTACAGCTTTCCTATTCTCCCTTTTATTCCCCACATGCAAGGCAGTGCAAGCAAAGGATTCCTAAGAAGGGTAGGATATTCAATTGGATGGCTGGCTGGGCTATAATTATGTTTTGGGCTGGGATTTTAAAAGCCACCTGGGCTGTAGCCTAGGTTAGCCTTAGCCAAAACTATGTTCCGTCCTTGGTTTTCCAGAAACGTTTTGTGGAAATGTTTTCAGAAAACGTTCCAGACTGACCTTATGGCTGACTAGCTAGGGAGAAAACCTTTGACGTACTACGTAATTTTAATGATCAATTCTTTGCTACGGTTTGTTCAATTGAATTTGTAATTTTTTCTCAACGATTGATTGATGGTTGTTTGATAATTTTATTCATCCACGTTTTTTGGGGAATTGTTTCTTGAGCAGTTCTCTGTCTTGTTTTTAACTGCTGCGTTTTTGCATTTAACCATAGTCAGGTTTTTATGAAAGAGATAAGGCTTCCGCATAGTTATTCCAATATCATAGCTTTACACAAGATAAGGGAAATGCGCGTCTGGGGACGACAAGGAATATGCTTTTGGTTGCTTAAAAAGGAGATTATGCTCTGCCGTAAAGTGAGACATGCTATCAAAACTGGGTCTGCTTTGTCCGAGTTGGCTTGGGCTATTCCCTCCTTATTCATATAGTTGTGAACTGTGACCAATGAGGTATGTTATTTAATATGACATTAAAATCAAATAAATTGATCAAGATGTTGGTTAGAGCCTCAATGTTGAGGACATTCACATATATTTCAACTGAGGATATGATTAAGTATGTGGATTCAGCGATCACTAAGGAATTTAGACTTGTGTTTGAGATTGGGATAAGCTTACGCCCAATTGGGAGAATGTTGGAAAAACTAAGTTGGGCTTAGCTTATTATATATGTCACGGGCTTAACCATGACTTAGTCTAGATAGAGTCCAATGTACTTGGTTGAAGGATATCCTAATTATATGGAACTTCAGAGTCCTTATGAGGTGTGGATGTAATGGGGATATCACTGTTGCGGTATCCCAAGTCTATCACGTATTGTCATGTCGGAAAATAACATTGCTATGTTAGAAAGTTAAAGCACATAACACTGGGTGATTGACTCGAGATAGTATTACGATGGGGTATGGATAATTTTTTCTAGAGGGATTCTCATCGTAATTTTTCTGGTTTTCTTATCTCTAAAAATTAAATGATTGGTTCTAATATTCCATGAAGTTGGGTCTACATGCCTATATGCCTAAATTTTGTCTGCGTCAAAAGAGTGGCTTCTTTCTTTTTTTGTGCTGAATACGTTGAACACTGTTTCTTGCAAAGCTTTCCTACGCGCGAGTTATATTGTAAAGTTGCCACGAATGATATTTCTAGAAACGCCAAAGTGGTACAAGAAATTAAGGTGCGCTTTCATCCGCCATTCTCTGACTCCTCTTAACATTGACGTGCTCAAACTTAGCAACCAAGTTTCCATCATTATCTAGCTAACTCATAAATTGACCACGGGGCTTACTTTTGCTTTTGGACTTTCATTTTCATGAAGGGGGGGCTCTTGTGCTGGCATTGCGATTTGGTCAATCAGTAAACCCTTCATTAATTATTCATTTGTCAACCTTGAAAAGTACCTCAAGGTCTCAACCAATCCATTTACCAAAGGCTATAGAGAGTGATAAATCTTTTCGTAGTACTACTCAAGGGCTATCTTGTTAGTAAAACAAAACAATATTACAAAGCAATTTGTTCGAGTTTACTCCATAATATAATTTCAGAATCCGAACCGTAAAATTTATGTCATCATTTTAAGGTCATTTCTACTAAATTTCATTGTGAAAATTCACTTTTTTTTCGAAAACATTGTGTTTGTCTATTTATATGGTCAAACTTAGGTAACTAAACGTTTTTTGATTTGAGAGAACTCTTGCGAGGATGTTTTTCTAATAATTGACCTTAAAAAGTAAATAGTTCGAATCATATAAGATCTCAAATAAGTGGGTTTGTGCCATATTATCTTAATAACTAATATTCATATATCACAACTTATTAAGCCAAAACCTTGGATTGGATTGGATTCTCCAAATTTTTATTCACATATCACAAACTTATTAAGCCAAAACCTTGGATTGTTTACCAGGTCAAATCTCAACTAAATAGTTTAATGGATTTGGTACTAGGATAGAACTTCATGCATAATTAAGATGTGTTTAAATACTTAATTACTACTAACTAACATGAAAAGGTATGGCCATGAAAGTGATGAGATACATATGAATGAGTGGTTGCTATTATATAAATATTTTAAGCAAAACCTGACCAGCCAACTTGACCCGATCATTTTTTTTTTTATGAACAGAAGTTTAGAGTGAGGGGAGACAACTTTGTAATATAATAATCATGCACATTCCTTTTCTTGCTCACAAAGTATTTTTTATAAATTAATTATTGACCTTAATTCTTGCTAGCTAGATGACTTAGCACGACAATTATGCAATCACGTACGTTTTATCACAAAAGCATATAATTAATATATATAATGAAGGCAACCACTCAATCAGGTAAGGTAATTAACAGACCTTCAACTACAAGTTCTTGACTTAGTTACTTTGATGATGTCCCTGTTATGTTAAAGTTTTTGCCGAATTTCGTTCTAATAATTAACATCTTATCAATTTGGATAATTTATTTGACAAAAAGTTCCCATGATAAATAAAGAAAATTCATAATACGAAAGAATAACATGCTACGTTGTTTGACAAAATAAAAATTTCCCAACATTTACTGTGCATAAAATTCTGAAAATGCTAATAATTTCTCGCTTTCGGATGATTTCGGTTTGATTTTGGGCATAATTTAGACTCTTTCGCAGAAAAAAACATATAATCAATTCAATGGAAAGTAATGTGATACAAACCAACAAAGCTAACAGACAAAACAAAAGTATCCAAACGAATAAACTTTTCTTGACCAAGCTCTTGATCCTCTGACAAATTCTTTCCACACTGCCATCTAATTAACACGTTCTTCCATTTCTCTACGCATCATTTACCAATTGCCTAGAAACTTCCTATGGCGCAGACATATAGGCATATATATATACCACATTTGCCAATTCCAACTTCATAACACATCTTCCGCATTCATTAAACATTCTCACCAAATAACATGGGCATGGACAAGTGGTCTTTGCTAAGCCGCCTAAGGAACGCCGTGAAGAAGGTGAGCTTCCTACTACATCTCAACGTCAACCGCTGGCGAATCGCTTCGATGATCGGCCGTACTGCTTCGGGCAACCACCGGTTGAGGAGCTTCAACGACCGCCCGGGCCTGACGGCGGCGTGTGCTGATGATGAGACCAGCTCCGAGGATTCGGGGTCTTCTAGGGGACATCTCCAGAGGACTATAAGCTATTCCTCGGATCAAGATGATATTGATCAAAGAGCTGAGATGTTCATAGCTAATTTCCGCCGCCAACTTCAGATGGAAAGACAGATTTCATTAGAGCTTCGATATTGCAGAGGAAATAGTTTCGACTTGAAGTCTCCTTGATCAGTTTTGATTGGTGATGATGGAGCTAGCCTGTGATATTTTTTTTCAACATGGTCAATCTCCATTGGAAATCTGAAGATCCTCAGAGGGTTTTGTTTTTGTTTTTGTTTTTTTTTCCCTTACTTTCCCTTTTTCTTTTTGTTTTGTCAGGCTTTGTTTGATTGCCGATATGACAAATTGCCAACATTTTTTTATACTTGGGCATACTTAATTTTCCTTTATGTAAATGTTATTCTTTGAACTTTGGAGAAATTTTCGAAGGTATTCTTTTGGGAAAAACGCTGTGGGATTGATTTGGTAAATGTCATTTTCTTTTGGCTGGATTGTGGCTAATATCAAGTATGTCATCATTGTTTTTGTACGTTCTTTGATAGAGCATCTTCAAAGTAAATTTGTTCTTCATCTCACTTCTGCCTTTATCATTTTTTGGAAAGTGATGATTAATTAGATATATAAAGGCTGACCTGTAAATAAAGGAGGTCAAACCAAATCAATAAAAAAAAGTGTAACAAATAAACAGCCAGTCTAACTAAAACAGATTATAGTTGTACAGCTAACCAACGCCATCTATTGAAGTATCAGATCTTTGTCCAAAAAAAAAAAAAACAAAAAAAAAAATTGAAGTATCAGATCTACTATTCAATGGTTGAGATTTAGTTGATGATCTTAGTGATTACTATTCTCTTCAGCACCTTAAGTTGGAGAGCAACTCTCATGCAACAGAGATAACACTCTAAGTAGAATGGAACATGATATTAGAGCTGGGTTTGTACTTAATTCGCACTTTGGTCCTTTATTAATTCACAAAATGGATGATGTACCATTAACGCCACTTCCGTTAGAGTTGTTGGTCCTGTCATCAGATCTATTACATTTTTTGTGTAAAGGTGTGAGTCAATAATGCAATAGGCTATGCAGTGAAACTAAACGAAGGCCTTGCAATCGAACAGAATGTTGGGTGGGTTTGAGGTGCTCAGCGGCTGTGGATGGTGGGTAGGGGTCGGGGCTGTTGGAGGAGGGTGGAATTGTTTTTGGCCCATTAGAAAGAATGACGTAGCGTGATAATTGATTGGCTGAACTTTAGCCTAAAACATGTAATTCTGGAATCCACCAGGAAGATACGAGGAAACCTTAAGGTTTATTGATAAACTTGGAATAACAAAATATAACCCTAACCACGATTAAAGTATGTTTAAATACTCCTAGAAACTTTAGGAATAACAAAGGAATTAAAATAGGAAAATAACAAAGTTTTCAAAAACGATAAAAACTTTAAAACTGAATTTCGAGCTACTAAATGATTACGGATGCCCGAAAAAGCCCATACATTATGGTATAACAATGAGTTTTACTCGTGACACCATTCTCTTCAAATCAATGGATCATGGGCCCGATTCTGAGCTCGGAGCCCAAATCTGCAGTTTACTCGATTTGCCTTTGCATGCACGTTGCTCCAATTCCTCTTCAATTGCTTCCGTCATCTGTTCTACATCAAAGAAGGTGAAAATATTATTTAGCCTTTAAGTTTTACATAAATGTAATGCCATAACCAGTGACGTACTTACAGAGGCCCAATGAGGTGCAGCTAAACTTGAGGTGACGGAAAGTTCCCCATTTGCTCAGTCTGGTTGTGCACTCTACCTGGTTGACAAAAAGTCTGCTTTCCTTGCGCCCTTTGTTGTGCAATTGCACTACGCGCTTGTATTACTATAGACGGAAAAGGAGGGAATCTCCTTAAGGAGATTTTTATTTTTTATTTTTAAACGAAGCCTTCTTAAAGAGATGTTGCTTTTTATTTATTTATTTATATATATATATATATATATATTAAAATATTCCTTTTTGATTACGTCCCCACCCACCAATCCAATCCAAGTCCTTATAAAAAGATCATCAAATTCATAAATTTTATTTACGTCTCCAGCACCAAGCCTCTTTTTTTTTTCTTTTTTTTTTTTTTCCTCTTGTTTTCTTTTTCCTTTTTTGTTTTGAGAGAACTCCAGTCTTCTATAAAAACAGATTTATCGATTACATCTTGGGACGAGAAAGAAAATATTGTATCAATCAAACTTCCAAAGTAAGTTCATCAAAATGCTGCTGTTTTTTTATTCTTCTTCGGCAACCGTCATGTTAATTTCATTTTTCTTGTAATAATATTTGGCCTTTCAAATATGTGGTAGTCAAAAAAAAAATTATTATAAAGCTTTTAATATTTCAAAATTGCACCTCCACTAAAAAGGTTAGGGAGCCGCCACTGGCCATAACCAATTGTGCTAACAGTAGTGGAGTTGAGAGACTACATCTAGCCCTTTTGCGAATTAAATAACTAAAATGCGAACTGGGTACAAGTTGAGGGACTATTCCTCCTAAAACGCCTTTGTAAGAATATTAACCAGTTGAGAAGTGGAAAGAACAAACTGAACTATAAGGGACCCTTTCTCTTGCACATTAATTGGAAGCTGTAGAGCTTCTTATTCAACTGTAACCGATTCTCTGCACTTTTCATCATGTATTTGTGTTTTAATTTTTGCTAATTTTTGCTACAACACCTTAGCTAATGTCTCTCGCATTATAAAGTACTTCTAGGATTTAGAAAGACATAATCGAATGATAAAGCATGCCCACAAATTTACTTTTTTCCAACTTTGACTTTAACAACTTCAGGTTTATCTCACAAATACTATGTACAAGTAGATATTGTTGAGACAATACAAGTAGATATAAAACTAGTTAAGTGGTGTCTTGTTTTGATCAAAATAACTAATAATCTCCTCTTTGGATTGTTGATGGGTGAAAGGGAGGCGCTGCGAAAGACGAGAGGAAGCATCATTATCAAAATCAAAGGTGCTGCTGGTTCTTTCCGTGAGGCTAAGAGGGGTGCACAAGTCCTTGTGGAGGCTTCGACCAAACAAAAGGTCCTACTGGAAACTTCGACCTGAAGAAAGGTCCTTCCGGAGGTGCTTAAAGGAAGCATGCATCTTTTTGAGTCCTTGCAAGTCAAGATCCTCAAGAGGAGCCTCTTGATCTTGTTCTTTTGTCTGCCTCTGGTCCTCTTGTCTTCCATAGCTGGCCAAGGTTTTTAAAAAAATGGAAAAACTCAAGGCAACCAAAAGAAAGGTTGTGGACAAGAAACTGGGGATTTTCTAGGCTGAGCTAGTGGGAGATTAGCCTTCTGGGTTTACTTGTCCCAGATATTCATGTAGAAGAAAGAAACGGCCTTGTAAATTGAATTGTATCATGCCATATAGTATCTCTATAACTTGTCATTTCGATTTTATACACTTAAATGTAAGAACAACCATTTTTTTTTTGGTTGGCAATTACATCCACATCAGTTCGTACAGTTTCAGTCCCATATTCTGTGGTGCTATTAATTAGGGGTGGCATTTTAGACCGAAAAACTGCAAACACCAACCGACATTTAACCGCAATGGAACCGCAATCGTTAGAAACCGAACCGCATTTGAGGTATGAAAAACCGAACTGTATTTGCGGTTGCGGTTGCAGTATTTGATTTTCACAACTTGCCGTTACCACAAACTGCGACTATATTTAGAAAAAAAAAAAAAATTTGCATTTTATTGTTCTGATGCAGGAGCATAGGGGTGGATCAAGATAGATATTTACCATTTAATTAGTTATTTCATGATATATTGTTATTTTCTTAGTTAGGTAGTTTTATGATATCTTTTATTATTTATGTATGATTTTACAATTAATTAGTTTACTTTTGGACCAAGTAGCCCTGGTGCCCAAGTCTTGTAAAGCCTATAAATAAGGCTAATGTAATAGTTATAGATAGATGTTGATGATTAATAAAATAGTTTATTTGTGACATGGATTTGCTACGATATACGTGAGTTTGCACTAGCCCTAGATTCGGTGCTCGCGTATGTGGTTGGTGATATGTGTCCAGACCCCTATCCCCATCAATTGGTTTTTATTGTTTAATCGTAGCCATTATATAACAATACCACTTATCTTGTAAGTAATTAGTTTATTTATGCTTATGTTATTTATGATTCTTCTTATAATAAAATGTACTAAACTTATGTTGTTTTATTTGTAGATAGCATTGGTGCTCAAACAACACAACGGGGTCCTTCAAATCCACTCACCACCACCAACTCTTGAGTTTGTAACATTGGTGCATTGCATTTTCCTTTTAGTTTGTAACTTTAATTAACTTTGAATTGGATTTTTCCTTTGGGTTGTAACTTTAATTCATTTTGCATTGCATTTTCCTTTTGGTTTGTAACTTTAAAGTATTTGGAATTGGAATGCTTGAGAAGTTGAGGTTGTGAATGCTTGAGAAGTTTAACTTTAATTGGAATGCTTGGAATTGTAACTTTAATTTTCTTTAGGTTGTGAATGCTTCAGAAGTTGAGGAGGTTGTGAATTTATATATGCTTCAGAAGTTGAGGTTGTGAATTTATATTTTTGGGTTAAAGTATGCTTGAAATCAAAAGGCTTCAAAAGAAGCATCAAAACTAGGGCTGGCAATGGGTCGTGTCGTGTCGTGTCGGGATAATAAACGTGTCAAGAATGCTCAACCCGAACCCAACCCATTTAATAAACTTGTTGTGTCGGGTTCAGGTCGTCTTTTATCGTGCTGGTTTCGAGTCGTGTAACGCGTTCATAAATAATAACATGCATGTTACAAAACTCACAACTGAAAAAATTTAAATAAAAAAAGGGAGAGAGGAGAGAAAATATAAGGAAAAGAAAGACAAAAAAAAAGATAGAGAGAGGAGAGAAGAGAGAAGGAAAAGAAAAAAATAGAGACAGAGAGAGAGGAGAGAAGAGAGAAGGAAAAAAATAAAAAAAAAATAAAAAAGAGAAGAGAGAAAACTAAAGAGAAGGAAAAGATAGAAAAAAAAAAAAAGAGGAGAGAAGAGAGAAGGAAAAGAAAGAAAAAAAGAGAGAGGAGAAGATAGATGGAAAACAAAAGAAGAAAAACAAACATTATAAATATTAAAAGGCATAGTATGTAATCACAAAGTTGTATGTAGCATGGTGGATAAAGTGTTGGAGAGGAGTGAGGGTGGTGGAGGTTCGAAACCCTTGTGTGTGTGATGAACTCTACATTTCTCTTCATTTTTTCGCAGGTTGCGTGTATTACACGGGTTGACACGACCCGTTTAATAAAGGGGTTAGACAGGTATTATAGCGGGAAGAGAGAGGGAAAAAAATAATAAATAAATAAAAAAGAGAAGAGAGAAAACTAAAGAGAAGGAAAAGAAAGAAAGAAAGAAAGAAAAAAAAAAAAAAAGAGGAGAGAAGAGAGAAGGAAAAGAAAGAAAAAAAGAGAGAGGAGAAGATAGACGGAAAACAAAAGAAGAAAAAAAAACATTATAAATATTAAAAGGCATAGTATGTAATCACAAAGTTGTATGTAGCATGGTGGATAAAGTGTTGGAGAGGAATGAGGGTAGTTCGAAACCCCTTGTGTGTGTGATGAACTCTACATTTCTCTTCATTTTTTCGCAGGTTGGCGTGTATTACACGGGTTGACACGACCCGTTTAATAAAGGGGTTAGACAGGTATTATAGCGGGTTAGCGGGTTGACCCGAAATTCACCCGTTTATTAAACAGGTTAGAACGGATTGACCCGAAATTGACCTGTTTTTTTCTCGAGCGAGTTTCGAGTCGTGTCCAAAATTGCTACTCCTAATCAAAACTAGGCCTAAAATGTGGAAGCGGTTTTAAACCGCTAATTCACAGTAACCGAATGCTTTTTGCGGTTTCAAAAATCACCATACCGCAAATAATCCGTCGGTTTGCAGTTTGGGCAAAAATTCGCGGTTACTGAACCGCAACCACCCCTACTATTAATTACTCTCTAATAAACGTGTCGTGTTTAAGTTGTCGATTCGTGACTCCTTTAATAAACAGGTCGGGCAGACATAGGCTTAGCTAAGTTGGCTAAAACAGATGTACTCCCACTATGCACCCAAATTCGAATCCCCCTCTCTGTAATTCACATTAGATTAGAATATATAGAATATTGCTTGTATAGAAAAAATTAAATAAAAAACAGGTCTTATTCGAGTTGGAGATTTCAAACCTGTTTAATAGCTCGACATGGCCCATTGCCACCCCTATTTGAAATTATAATTAAGAACATCTCATTTTCGTTAGTATGAACTTGTTTAGAGTCTCTAATTATATATTAGATGTTCAATCATGAAATTTTAACACTCAATGCTCAATGTATCTGTTCAAAAATGACATTTGAGGATGATAATATTTTATGGATAAAGAGGAGTAAAACCAAGTACAAAAACCGGTCTAGTTGTCCTAAAGAATTAGGCGAGCCTCTCTACAATGGGATTTAGGTCCCAAATCTCTCCCAATGCCTGTCTAAGGCCAGACCAAATTTTTACCCAAGCCTCAAATTAGGCGAAATTCTAGATTGATTATCAGTCGAACCGTTCCATGGTGGAGCCCAAATTCGATTGATGTCTAGCCAACATGTAAGCGTACCAATAGTAAAGAAATGCTATAATGAGGTGGTTGTGGGTGAGGGTGTTGTGGGAGGGGCTCAATTCTACTATCCAACAAGACAAAGAAAATTTTGGACTTGAACTTTTTTAATGATTGATGGTTGGACTGAACCCTCATTGAACCCCTTCACCAAAATCTTCCTCATTGTAGAAGCTCCCTCGAGATTGATGCCACTCAAGAGCAAAACACTTAGACGCCTATGGATGGTCCAAATCATGGAATTGAGATCCAACGACCACATTCAAATGTGTTTTTCTGTTTGAATTCAAACCCAATGGCTATGATGTAATCTAACTAATTTCATCGTGAAAAAAAATATATATACCGAATAACCAAAGTTTGAATTTAACGATCAATATTAATTAAGGGAGACTTTTGAAAAACCCAAAGGATAGAGAAATTTTTTAAAAGAAGCCAAAATGGACAAAATTGCCCTTATTTATTTTTGAATTTCCTAAGGAATCCTTTACATTTGCATGTCTTTGATTAGAAAGTTGAGAGGTTTTTATGTCTTTTTTGAAAAAAACTTTGGATTTTTCCAAAAGTAAAAGTTTTTTTGTGGCTAAAACCTAAATTTACTTATTAATTAATCTAAATCTGTTCCAACATCAAAACTCATCTCTAACTCTATTAATACACATCCATTTGTTAAATAATTCACCAATATCAATTTATTCCTTTCTCACTTAATAAAGGTTCTTTAATTTTTTTTATTTATTAGATGGCCCTAAATTACAAAGAGGTGTGAATTGGAAACCGCATGGAAGATGAGGCTTTTTGGAGAGAGTGCATTTCCGTAATTGAAGATGGGGTTATTGGCAACAATTAGAGAAATGAAACCTTTTGGTATTGTGTGTTCCAAAAAAATTTAGAAAATGATTTTGGAATGACTAGACCGGCCTCAAACACTGCAAGTCATTGCTTCTTGGTTCAAGACCATCAACCAACAGTATTATCTTTGGAAGGTATGTCTGAATAAGTCCAAATAAACGGATATACATATACTTTATTAATCTTTAGAACATGTACTTTGTAACACCAGGGGTTATAATCTTAAATAACTAGAAGCAAAAAATCCTCTCATGAGAATAACAAATACCAAGAACAATGAGCAGTTTAATGGGATTGGGATTGGGGTTGGAGTTGGGAATTAGGATTGGATCATGTTGCTGCATGGAAGGGTAGTGCTGCAGAAGAAGAAGCAATGCCAATATCAAAGCTGTTGCTGGTGCTCCCATATCTGAGCTTGAGATGGGTGCACACATGATTTACCAGTCCTTTAAAGGACTCATGAATATTCTTGACACCTTGCAAGTCCTGATTATGAAGAGCAGGCTCCCACCAGCACTGTTGTTCCCCGCTTCCCCTTTCTTCTACCAACTGTTGCAGCGCCTTGCTCTGCTCTTTCACAGCCTCAAGCTGCCCTACCAGCTCATTATGGTTCTCGTTCACCTCATAGACTCTTGCCTGCCGGTACACCTCCAGAATGCCATGAGAGATCCTCTCATCAGCATTTTGATCAGCAACAACATTTAAAAATCGGTTCGCCACATACTCAATAGCAGGGCTACCATACGAATAAGGTTTTCCTTTTGGGGAAAACACTACAACGCCAACTTCTGCGCCGCATAGAGCCGCTAACTCACTAGCCTTCTTGTATATTCCGGATCTCCGTTTTGAAAAAGTAATAAGTCGATCATCTTCATTTTCTATCTTCTTGATATCGATCTTTTGCCTGCCTCTGGTTCTCCTGCCTTCCATAGCTGATGCTGGCCAAGGTTTTCTCTTAATGGACAAACAAGGGAGAGATTAGGCTTCTAGGTCTACTTGTTTGGTTTTTTATTTTGCCTTGGTTGCTGTTGTTTACATAGAGAGAAAATCCTTGGCAATTAAATGGTATTAGGTCATATTAGCTCTGTATAAGTTGTCATCTTCCCAATATACACACTCGAGATAAGAGGAACAAATTGTTTTTTGGTTGGAATTTTACTTTTTTTGTGAATTCACCACTATAAATTATTTTTTTTTCTTTCCTTTTTTCTTTCGTTTGCGTAACATGTCTTATAGTGCATCGTATTCGGTCCATATATAACTTCTATATATAAATTGTCTTTCCCATTTTGCACGATCAAATCTATGAACAAATTTGTTTTGGTTCACACCTTACTTTTATGTTAACCTTTATAAATGATTTCTTGTCTTTACTTTTCCTTCTCTTAAAATGGACGTTAATCCCTAGTGCTATCAGATACTACACACACACAGACACAGATGGTGCTGCATCCTGATGGCTTTAGTTTTAGCGTTTTTATTTGTTGCATTAATTGGGCCACTCCTACTATCACGTGCACTTGGGGTGAGCAACTCTTTTTTTTTTTTTTTTTTTTTAAAGAAAAGATTTCATTCATAATTCAAAAAAGGCATACAAAGACTGATACGAATACAGTAGCTTCATTAAAACCTTCCTAGGAAAATCATTTTCATAAGTCTTCAAGTGGAGAAACACTTGTGGGAAATGAGGATACCACTATTTGGTTATCTCTGGCCAATCACTGCATACCACGTGTGATAAATTTTTCACGTGGCATGCAATGATTGGCCGAGGATAACAAAACAGTGCTATCCCCGTTTTATACAAGTTTTTCTGCTTCAAGCTGCCAAACATCTTATTTTCGATATTGTCTCTAACTTAACCACCTATAAAACCAAGTAGATGTGAAATTTTATCACAAAAAACTTCGATGATATTAATAATGTAACCATTCATTATATTCTTCAACAAGTCCACAGTCCAAGGTCCAAATTATATTTGTCCATTAGATTACACCATTGACTTATTTAAGACTTTGAGCCTTTGTAGCTGCAGCTGTTTGCCACGTTCGATTGGTGATGAATTAGTGTTTTTTCTCCCTCAATCTTTTAGATAACTGTTTGGAATTGAGCAGAATTGCCCTACCGAAGCGAACCAAACCGAAAATTCAGTATACCAACCTAAGCAACCTAAGGTTAAGGCTCTAAATTTTGGTGAATAGAAGAGCAGCTTGGCCTATAAAAAGTTCGGTTTGGTTAACGGTAGGGTAGTTTTCGGAGTTTGACCGGTAGCCAAGCCTAATTTAATCTTGTTCTACGATGCAACTTGGCTCTGATTCATTAAGCATTTATCGCATAAGATTATGCAATGTATATGAAGGTGGTGGCTCAAACACATATATACAATGCCAAAAATGAGAATATATCAAGGGCGTTGCAATTTCCTTCTTTCCAAGGTTCCCTAACCGGCAGTTGGTGTTCCAATAGAAACATCAGCTTGTGTGCCACTGGATATGCTGTTTTCATCAGCTTTACCAGATTCAACAGTCTCCAGTAGCTAGCTTCCTAGCAAGTTTTGTATGTTGCTCCAAAACGAGCTGATTCAACATTGCATTCTTAGCAAGGTTTCTATGGTGCTAAAAAACTAGCTGATTCAAGATTGCATTCCTAGCAAGCTTTGAATTGTGCTCCAAAACTAGGAAAGTCAAGATTGGCTCCACCGTTTGCCTCCTTGACTGCAACCGCCTTGAAAGTTCTGCAACTGTTGAAATTTTGTTGCGAAGTTCCTGCTCACTGCGAACCGAAAATAGAGATAAATGAACCAAGAATGATACATCAGGGGAAAATTAATTAGAATGAGAGATAAATAAAGCAAAAGAAAAGTGTTGGTCCATCAAATAATCAAGAACATTAAATTGAATTTAAAAAACTGACCTCCCATCTAATACAGCATAGAGTTGCACCGTTTCATCAAGCATGTGAAGTACTTCTGCAGATAATGCTCCTCTGTCGTCACAGTTTGAATAGTATGTAGACCATACAGCAGTCCAGGTGCCAATAGCTTTCTCCAGATCCAACTTAAAATAATGTCACGTAACAAGGAAAACTCAATACAGTTGTTGCTCATTGTGCAATCTAAACCATAAAAGAAAGAAACCCGAATTAATTACCTTGATTGTTGAGGCCTCTGAAGATAAACTACTCTCATCTCCTTCCTTCTCCAACAATTGTAAACCTTCAATTATTTCCCAAAAGAAATCAAAATCCATTGGAAGGCTACTTTGCTTGCTATTTCCAGTGTTCTGGACCTTATCTGTTACCAAGCCGGGGGTGTGTGGAACAAGCTTACAGCAGTTAGCCTCATTTGAATCATAAGCAGAAGGCGCAGCAGAGCAGTAACTTTTAGCTTCTACCACCATGGCTTCAGATTGACCTCGTGAAGATTGAACATGAATGTGCGGTTTTGAGAACAATGTTCTCAACATTTCGTCAATGCACAGGTTGGCCTTCATGTCGAAAAAAATGGCATCTGAACAAATGAACCTTGAACAATCAATCCCGAAACTTGCAACTACCAAAGGATTACCAATTTTCTTAAAGGCTTCCTCAATCAGATTCACATTTATACTAGGAGAATTTTGTACAAATATAAGTCTCCTGAGGGCCTCACAAAACTCCTTTGGTAGTTGCTCAGTGATGTAGTCCCTCCAAATTAGTTCCAAAAGTATGCTAAAACACATCCCAAAATTAAAATAAAGCAAGCACAAGATGACAACCAATCTCAGGATCAGCAGTGAATAATATTTCTCCCAATCCTTGATAGACTTTTGAATCCATTCAACCACGGTGTTCTTATCATAAAGCAAATCCCGAACCACATCAATCAAAAACTGAAGGATGACTTCAGAACATATTGGCACATCAGGCCTTATACTGGAAGTAAATTTTGTATCTTCCTGCTGGTGTATCAGCCATTTAGTAAAACAAGATTTTGTAGTGATAACGTACCCTTGTAAGCAGGACACCCACATCAGAAGGCGTTCAAAAAGATACAACAAGCAATCAGGTGACAGGAAGTCACGTTCTCCCTCCCAGTTTGCAAGATAAGTGTCATCCAAAGCTTCGTGGAACCACCACGGCAGAGACTCCTCTTTCGGTTCTTGACATATGTTCTTAATGAACACCTTCCATGGTGCACTACAATGCAAATTATTCACAGCATACAATTCATTATTAAAATTGCTAGAGCCAAGAATAATCATTGCAATCCTTCCTACTTGCCCATAAGACAGCTTTTTCTTTGAGCTCATATAATCAACTACAACTTTCTTGAGTAAACTTTTACAAGCATCGTTTTGTCTCAGAGAAATCATATTCTCTCTCAAAGATTTCCTCCAATCTAAAGGAAATATGCAAGCAACAATGTTTTCAGTTGACAGATTAACAAAATGCTGTAGTGTATTCAAATCTGTATACGTTAGCTTCAGGTATTTTGACTCCAAAAGACAGTTTGCAACCACATAAATCTGGGTAAGACACCAGCTTTGGCAGAAGATTGAATCAGATTTTTCGGTCATGAACTCGTAAAGCACTTGAAGCTTATTCAAAATCTTAGTACTGAAAGAGAGTAGTTCTGAACTCCAATAAATCTTAGCAGATGAAACAATTTGGCAAAAATCAACACTGACCAATTCACCATTACTTATAAAATAACGCTTATCCACCACACCACTAACCCAATCAGCATCAGAGATGAGTAAAAGATATATTGGATTCAAATCATCATGAAACTCCCTCCACACCGCCAAGTAATTTAAAAAGAAGTCTCCATAACTTCTTCTCTTATTAACATCTAGGGTTTCTAGACATCCAAAATATTCTATCAAATAAACAATCTTATCCATCCAAAAATTCCAAAAGTACACCAGTGAATCAATCGAAACCTGCTTTTTAGATTTCTTGACTTCAGAATACTTTTTCAGATCACAAATAATATTTTCTTCCCACACATACTTTGAAGAGCTTGAAGAAAGATGAGTGTTCAAAAATTTTCGCCCAGATAACATTTCAACTTTAACAAGTTTCATCTTGGATCTGTTATCTTCAACCTCATGATAATAGTGAAAAGCACAGTTCTCAAGAAAATCCAGTTCAATTTCATCCGTACCTTTTCCTCTTAAAGCCCGATCATACTCTTCTCTTGCTTGTTGCTTCCAAAATTTAAAATATTCCAAACCTATGTCAAATAATTTTCCTTTCAAACACATAGTTAAACACTGGGAGAAAAATTTGCCCCTGGCATATGCATCGGCTGCCTGCTCATAGAATCCTGCTAGAGAGAAGCATTTGCCAGCTCTTTCAAGTCCACGTTCGCCGCACTTTTCCAAATAAATATTAGCTGCATAAACAAACTTTTATAGTTGAGACATGCCACAAAATTGAATATTCAAATGCAACTAATGATACTCTGAAAGGTTTCATCACAACACAGTGGCCTTTAAACTATCATATGACTGCTGGAAGGATAAGCAGAACAAATGTCAACTTCATACCTGCCCTTTCATACTCCTCCAAATAATAGAAGCATCTGGCAGCAGAATCTGCTTTGCCTATAGATTCAAATATTTCGGCTGCATGCTTGTAGCATCCTGCTAGAGAATAGCATTCTGCAGCTCTTTCAAGTCCAGGTTTTCCACATTTGTTCAAATAAATCCTAGCTGTACCAATATAATATAACACTTACGACAAGCAACAAATATGAAGATTCAAGTTCAACGTGTAATGTAATACCGTGAGAGGTATCATCAAAACGAAATAGCCATTTTGGCATGAATGCCGGCAGGATAAAGATAACAGAAGTTAATATCATACCTGCTCTTTTGTACTCCCCAGAATCAAAAAAGCATTGGGCAGCAGAATCTGCCTTCCCTAAAGATTCAAAAATTTCTCCAGCTTCCTTGAGGAGAGCATTAGCCTTTTCAGGATTTGAAGTGCGCTTAAGGTCAGCCATAACTTTCAGGCCAGCAGCTTTCGACCTTCTTTCCCAATAAGTATCACCAGCTCTTTGAAAACACATTGTGGCCATTTCATAGTTATCCTCTTGATAGAGCTGGATGAAACAAATAAAATGGATTAGATTAATACAATTGAAAATAATGTTCATACATACACTATGCTTTAAGGCTTAAGGTGACCATGATGATGATTATGACGCTTAAAGTGATCATATCAGTCAACTGTGATGAAATTTCAAAAATTAAAATAAATTTAACACCAAATACAAAAAAATTAAAAAAAAATCGTTTTATTAACTTAATTACTAGCACCATTATAAACTAAACAAACCTTCATGCCACGTGACCTCCACTCCTCTGGATTGCTCTGAGCTTGCATTTCCCTTGCAAGTGAATCATCGAAGTGCCTAACTTGCACAAGACATTTCCTTTTCCAATAGTTAAACATGGGATTGGATAGCTCTTCCATATTCTCATAAACCCACAACCTTTGTTTAGTACGAGAGACAGCAACATATAGTTGCTTAAGTTCGGAACATAAGATGTTGTGTTTGTCTTCATCAAAACTTGGAAAGTGCTCAGGTAAAGTGGAGTCAAGCAAATCATGCTCCTTCATGTAATCATATATCACCCTCCACTGATTTTGCAATGGTGATGATCCAAAAAAGTTGTAAAGCAGTACATCCTACAAGAATGAACAAACCAAATATATATTTCAATTACATAGACAATATCAGCTGTACAGAGTTCTGCATAATTTAATAAATTTGCAACAAATCTCTTTTCAATGTCTGATGTGAACCTTACAATAATAATCGTTTGAAGACGAAGCCAAAAAGATTTCCAGAAAGATAAAAGAAAAACAAGTGGAATAGTCTTGTAATGGCAGGAGAATTATTGTGGATCACAACATAAATATATGAAAATCCTCAATGGTAATATGTTTTATAGAATTAAACAAACTAAATAAGTAAATGTTGTAATGACCTGAAATTCAAGGCCCTTGCTCTCCAATATAGTAAGAACAAGAGCTCGCTTGCAACTTGATTGGAAATTTCGTTCCGAGCACGCTTATCACGCACCAAAATAACCTGCTCTGCTCCAAAGCCAACTATATTTCCACGAAAACTTCCAAAAATCTTCATGATTATATTCTCATTTTTTCCAGGTTCAAGCAAAACTGGAGCTTCCCCATATATTGGGCTGGTTTCAGGTTTCAATTTATCAATAGATTGGGGGAAAAAAATGGTAAAGTAGATCAATTATGCTCTGTGATAACTTCAGTATACCATCATGCGTACGGAAGTTTTGAGACAAATGCAATATTTTTGAGATTTGTCCTTTGTCTTCTCTTTGTTCCTGTTTATCTCTTTTTGATTCCAGTACGAATTCCTTGTAGAACATGTGTCGTAAATCTTGGAATCTAAAATCAATAACCCTTGCAATTGCCTGTGCAGTATCACCAGAAAAAACAAAACCCTCTTCAACATTACTGCAAACGTGTTTGAAGAGTCTAATCTGATTGACTGTTAGATCCTGACCCTCATCAATATATACAAAATCCATTTCATGACCCTTGTACTTTTCACGTCTGAGTCGACGGTGAATATCATTAACAAAATCAGTGACATCAAATTCAACATTTTTCTTTTTCTTTTTTTCATAAACCAGAAATATATCATATATCATCTCCCTCTTCTCCTTGCTTAGATTTGACACCCGGCCCTCTGAACGTTGGACATAATCTCCTCGACTGAGTTTTCCATCACCTGCTTTTGTGACTCGCAGGCCGCCTTTTATATGAGAGATAATCTCCGTAAATACTTTAGAAGGATCAAGCTTCTTTGTTAGTTGTATATTAAAATGAGGCCAATACGAGGTGCTGAACCTCGCAAGATTGACCTCCTTTTGTCTTAGAACCGTCTGCAGCGCAACTGATCTTGAACTTGGCCGAGGTTCTGAGGTGTCAAGGAATCTTTCAAAGAATGAGTTACCTAAGGTTCCATCAAGCATCATCAAGAACTTATGGAATGTTATGAAAAGAGGATAACAGTTGGGCGGAATATCAAGAAAAGAATCTGGGATATTGTTGAACTGGGCTTCTTCATCCTCAAAATCAATGCTATCAGTCGAACTGCATTCACCTGAATGGTTTCCCCCAGAAGAAAAACTGAGGACATACAAGTTATGTTAATATCAAAATATAAAATTATTCGTCTTCAAGTGGCACATAAGAAGTTGACAATTAAAGAGCAATCTTATTGACATCAGGACCAAGAAAGAAGATGCAAACTTTAACCTAGATGACCAAGAAGTATGGTATTATAGAACACATACATGCATGAACAGTTAGTTTGAAGCTTCCATAATTTGTCCTCAGAAACAGAAAATACTAATGATATAATAAATCATTATAATGACTAGTTTTTTTTCCAAACGATTTTCCTTATATATAGCTCAAACATTAACTCACTAATTACACGTAGAACTTTCCTTATATATACAGGTACTATACTATATTATTATACATGTAGATACTAGGAAATAAATGGAAAATATATATTTATGATATGGAACAGAAAGCAGCAATCTTTGCATCTAGCAGTGCACGTCATTCAGAAAAATATTTTTTTTCTAAACAGCTAATGTAAGAAGCAGCTAACATCTATTTGTCGAACAATCCTCGCACCTTTTCAAGTGTAAAACATGTTGCTTGACGGCAAAACAGAGTTTCGCACTCACTGTCACAAAAAGCTGGCGCAAGACACACATTTTAGCACCAGTAGGACTCTGCTCAACCTCGTTATTATTCGGAAAAACATGCGAGAGTGCATTCTCAACACCATAGAATCCTTCCTCTGCAATACGTTGCTGCTGTTCTTTCTGACATAATTTCATTGTAAGAACTGTTGTCTTCCCGGTGCCTGAGCGTCCCAGTATAAATGTACTTCTATTATAACGGACGATCTCCATTTCTTGATCTGTAAGTTGAAAGGGGAGATCCAGTTCTCTACCTTCACTGTTAGACAGCAAGAAGTTTGCCACCCCAGATGATAAGGAGTAGAATTTCATCAGTAACAAACTCTCACTAACATTTGATTTCTCAACATAACTTCTATCTGCTGAAGAATCACCAAGTAAATAACTTGGGGTTTTTTCGGCGATGCTTAAATCTTCAAACCGGGCAACATCCAGAGAGGGGGGCCAGCTGGCCGGAATTTCCAAATCACTGCTCATGAAAGACAAACCAGGAATAGTCATTACTACTTAAAAAACAAAATTTGAAGATGAAACATTTATATCTTTATATGATTCCAAACAGGAAACACAGTATAATATCAGGCAAGATCAATTCAGAAATACTAGGATGACAAACAACATACCCGTCCAGACATTTCTCTCTGCAGAGACTGATAAAACCATCTGTGTATGTTTTAAATATACAGTCTAATTGATCAACCAATTTCTGGACATTCAACAGATCAGGCAATATATGCCAGATCTTCAACACTTGGATGTATCTCCAATCTTTTTCAATTTCAGTTGTGCAAACAATATATATACCTTCAACCTTAAATTTCTTCCAGATCATCAAAGAGCTTTCACAAATCTTTTCTACATTTCTTTTATTGGGTCTCCATCCACTAGAAAGCTTAAGCAGAAGAAACAGCAATGACATCTTCACTCGGAATGACTTCAGTTTTTTGAATGATTTCAAAAAGTTGTCACTGAAAAGGACCTAGGAAAATTCGGAGGAACAATATTGATAAGTGTCATCTTAAATGTCTGGAAATAAGAGGAGAAAAAAGGAGGAGGATTAAAAACATAAATCTGAGAAAACAAAATTGTACCTTCCATCTAGCACTTTTGTTATTGTCGATTGCTTTCCATATTCTCACGTTAGGAGTTATATTAATTAGGAAAACCATAAAGAGAGATGCCTGAATGCCATTGGAGACTTGAAGCTCTTTCGATGCTTTAACTTTAAAACAAAGATTGGACACTTCAGTGACTATCAGAAATGCCCATGATTTCTTTGACTCCTGTATATCTGAAATACTTTCGGGTTTAGCATCTGACAGTAAAAAAACATGTCCAGGCAGAGTTTTATATGGTTCCTTGCAGGAATCACTGGACATGTTTCTCCAGTAATCAACCTCGACATCATATAGCTTTTTTCCATATGGCTTCGATTCTTCTATAGCAGTTACTTCACCGAATGGTGCTCTGTCCAGAGTTTCCATACTGGAATGTAACTGGGATCGAGTTTCGTCTAGTAATGGATATGAAAAAGACCCAAAATAATTCTGAACCGAATGAAATGATTCAGTGACAAATCAAATAATAAATGTCAGTCCTTAAGTAGAAACAAGAGTGCTAGCAACCACATGATAATGTCTCAAATGAAATATTTTGTACATAGGCTCATAAAATTTAAAACACGGAAGAAGAGTATTATGTGTAATTCAGAGCATGATGTTTTCAGAAGCATGCATACTTTATATTCAAATCTGGATAGAGATTAAATCAACCTTATCAATGAACAAATGCATAAAGAATTCCTTGCAAAATTTAAGTAGTAATTGGTTCTGATTTATACAAAGTTAATCATATTCTTGCATCAGGTTGTAGTAGTTGCAGTGTCAAGAACCACTAAAGAATTAAAGTAGGCTACATGAGCAATTAGACTAATGAACTCCTTCTTAATGAATTGTTGATGAAACAGAACAAAGAGAAAGATGACAATTTGGGAGATTATATAGCAATTGAATACCTTGTGCTTGTAAAGATTGTCGTTAACGATATCTTCAAGAGACCAAGAAAGCAAAATGTCGGTGAAGCTATCACTCTCAGAACCTTCCATCATGTCCTCACACTGCATATACTTGGATCAAACATATTATATATCTATTACAATACAACGATATATGTGATGTAACTTCTACTCTCTTTCTTTTAACTTTGTTTTCTTTCGTAGATCCTCTTTTAAAACTGGTTCATTACATGCATGTAAAGATTAAACTCATGCATGTCAAATCAGAAAATAGAAACAAAAAGAAAAATCAGAGAAAATGTGTCTTACATGAATCAAGAACGATAATCTGATGCAGCTTCTTTTTGTTTCTTGAGAAAACTGTGTTTGCTTTTGTTTGGTTCTTTTCTTTTTCCTTCAGCTTCTTCAACTGTTGTTCAAGTTTTTGTTATTTGGAATTATTAATTAGCTAGTAATTAGAAGTGCTGAGCCTTGGTGAACGTGAAGAAGTGGAAAAGTTGGATGAGAAAAGTCTGACAAAATACGTGGAGAAGTTGAAGGGGTTTTAGTTTTTCCATGCGACTCTTGTTCTTCCACTTTATGCTGCAGCATCAGTTCGTTCAAATTCATCATGCGGCTCTCAATTTATTGAGTAGAGGACATTTGAATTTGGGGTTTCCTTTTTCTTTTTTAATACAACAGATAGTCGAAATTATCAAGGTGTTATTGTGTTCAAATCTGAGACCATGGATTTGCAAATCAATACCTTTTTTCCTATATAGTTACAGGTGTCAAACACGGCTCATTTAGCCAATTTAAGTCTATTTATGAAAATCATTAAGTCCAGCCCAAATCCACAGGCCTAGTCCATATGTGACTCGATCGGGCTTGTGCAGGGTCACTCACCAGGCCAAATTTCGCCATGAAAACTTTTGTCGTCAACTTCGTCACAAAAGACTCGTCGAGAAGGTCTCTCGACAAAACAGTGACTTCGCTTGGAAAGATGAACCCTTAACCCGCAAAATGTTTAACCTTACCTAACAAAATGTTTGTTACGTAAAGATTCTCATGAGCTTTCTCGTGAATGTTTTTATCTGTGCACACATGCATTTGCCCTGGAGTGTGCATTTTGCCCACAAAATAGGTTTTACAAGGAAAGATATTTAATTTCTTTTTCTTTTTTTAAAGTTATTTATACTAACACTCTCTGAAGTTTTCTGTGTTTTTATAAAATCCCCTGATATTTCAAAAATTACACAAACATTTCTGTGGTTTTAAAATGTTTTCACAAAACCCCTTTTCGTTGATTTTTTGTCCAAAGATTGATGATTTTATATAAGAAATTCTTCAAATGACAAAGCTAGCCTATGATATTATATTTCACATACATTTATTAAGGTTAGTTTTGTCATTTGCATAAGTTTTTTTGTTTGAAATCATCAATTTTTGGAAAAACAATCAACGAAAACGGATTCTATGAGATGTGTCTGGTACAAATTTGTAGGTGGACACATGATTTGGGCATAGTTAAATAACACAAAACTATATCCAAAATCGTAAAGATGCCTCTTTCCGAGGTATACCAACCTCAAAATTTCATACCTTAACAATAGGTAAGATACCTATGCATACACCTCTTGTGCAAGTAATTAAACCCATAATAAACCTCTAGTCCATGTAATTAAATTCATAAGTTACCTCTAGGCTAGGTAATTAAACCCAAAAGCCAAGTCTTGTCCATAGTTATTGACAGGACCCGACCCAATTTTCGCTTTGGAATCCGAGTCGAATCATGTGCGTGTCCGACATCTGGCGAATGTCAGGCACAAAAGACCTTTTTACCCTTCTCGTCTTAAATTCTTTCCAGATTTTTTCTTAGACTTCTGCCAAAATTTCGGCAGTCTCCCCTGTATTTTGACCAATCCCAAAAATTCTCCACCTGTTAAACAATCAATAAATTCACACCAACTGCCAGAATATCTCACATAACCAATCTTAACTCTAATTTCTCAGCCTCAACTAGATATCAGAGCATTTTTCTAAATTTTTCAGGGTTTCAAGGGTTTTCTACGAAACTCTACCTTACGTGGTGACGCGGAAACCTTGAATGGCCCGGTGGTGGATCTCGTGCACTTCTACTGCCTGGGGGTGAAAAACAGGTTGAAAAAAAATGTGAGTGGACAAAAATAAGGTTCTTAGAAACAACTTTATAACCATAATAACCCCCATTATAAAAATTGTTAAATAAAACTGAATACGTACTCTCCATTTAAAGCATACTAAACTCAAGGTATTCTATGTAAATCATATTCAAGCTCGATAAATTTCGCTCAAAAGCACTGAAATCAAAGCTTGTATAAAACACTGAAATCAAACTTGTATAAAAGCACTGTACTCAAACCTTGCATAACTGAACAAAACTATATAAATGTATCAATGCCTGAAAAATTAGAGAAGCTGGTATAAAATAACTGGAAATCATAATTAAATAAAGAAAACTCAAAATCCTTTGAAAATACCACCTATTTGTACCCCTGTCATATCCGTCAATTCCCCTGGCAGGTCTCGGGTGCCACGCAGTCTACCCGAGCCGCAAACTGGCGAAATCAGGGGACTATGATCAGCCTGTCCGCCGGCAGATTCCTCGATGACACCAAGTCAACTCGAGTCGCTCTGGCAGGATACAGGGGACCGTAGTCAGCCTGATCCGCAATCCTGGCAGGTCTCGGGGACACAGAGTCAGCCGAGCCGCAATCCTGGCAGGTCTCGGGACACCAAGTCTGCCGAGCCGCAAATCCTGGCACTCACGGTCCGAGCGTCCCCGAAACTCGTGAGGCAAAGTCAAGTGCACTGACATAAACTGAAATCGGACTGGATGTCCGTAGACATCGGTCCAACTGTGGGTAATCACCAAAGAAAATGGGTACGAGGTGGTTTTAAAATAAATTCCTTTAGAAAAATCTGATTTATAACTGAAATCTCAAATTGTGCTGCTATTTCATCTGCCATAAGCCTCAAACTCTATTTTCTATAACTCTTTAGCATGTGTAAGTAAGCAGCACAAAACTATGGAATTATTACTGTGCTAATCATGTTCGGAACCATAATAAAACTTACTCAAGATCAAATAAAGAAATTTATTCAAATAAACTCATTTATAAAAACTTATTTATATAAAATCAGTATAAAATTACTTATGAAATCTTATTTATAGAAATCCTCTATATAACTCATTTATATAAAATCATTCATGAAAGAAAGTCCACTCACAGTTGGTCCGAGCTAATTTGACCCTTCGAAGGTCCCGGCTGCGGGTCGACCGGACCTCTGGTGCCTGATTATCCATAAATAATAAATCAATAAACTGGTGAATAAAAGAATTAAATTAAACACCCTGCCCTCGGCTCCTAGAAATACGTGCCTTCAAATCCAAGTTACTCTTGAGCCCACATTAGCTTTTTAGACTCTTAGATCAGTTTTGGAAGACCCGACGCTTAGTTAGGCGATAAGCTGTTCGATTGGCCGACCCGGGACCCCGCGGGTCCACGGCCTCCGATGTCCAATCTGGGCTTTTCTAAAGGTTCCTCATAGAGAAGGAACCATGTTCCGCAAATTTGGTCCGAAACTAACGGTCAGATTAACCAAAATCGCGTTATCGCTTAAAATCCAAACCCTAGCCCCAGGGTTCGCGATTCTGGAGTATCCGGGACCCCGATTCGCAATCTGTCGAATCCTACACGATCCTGACATCATGTAGACCGACATATTCGAAATTAGCGCGATCCGACGATTTGACGACACTGCACCCACGGATCGCGCGATATGTAAAATCCATTCGGGGCTCAAACGGACTCCGAATTGAGATCCGCAAAATCCTACGCGCTCGTGACGACACGAGGGTCAAAAAACTGTACAGAATTACTTTACCACCTTCGCCCACGCGTCCCAGCATGCGCGGTCAGATTTGGGTGTCTTAAGCGATTTCGGGTGGCCGAAAAATCTCGGAACCAAGACTCCAAACTCCTATCCTAGGTAAAACACCCCATTTGGAGTCACTTTTGTTCTTGGACATACCCCAAAAAGTGACCGGAAACAGTATTTTTTGGCGGCCGAAGTTTCGGCCAGAATTCAAGTCGAAAATTGATCGCGTTAGAGTTAAAATCGATCGAAACCCATACACCCATCAGCTAGAACACGAAAAATATCTAAGAAACCATACCTTACTCGATCGATTTGGTGGAGAAACGAAGGAGAAAATCAAACTGGAAGTTCAAACTGGAAATCCGGCATCCATGGCTTTTTCCGGCCTGTTCTCGGCGTCCCCGTGGCTGAGGTTGGTCGGAGAAGGACGGCGGGCGAGCTGTGGTTCGATTGGCACCGGTGCCGGAGATCGGTTTGGTCGGTGGCGGCCGCTAGGGCGGCTGGAAGGAGGAGAGGTCGCGGTGCTGCGCGATCGGGAGGAGAGAGAGAAGACTGACGGGGGAGAAGAGAGAGAAGGGATAAAAATCTGACTTTTGGGCCAAATTATTGTTTTGCCCTTTCGCGGTATTTAGACCATATCTTCTTCGTTCCAGCTCCGATTCGGGTCTACTCCGTGACTACGAACTCGTTTCACCGCGCTCTACGCAATGGCGTAAGCGGAATTCCCAAATTCTTTTTCGATTAAAAATTCAAATTTTCCCCCATTAAAATATGCGAGGGCAAACTGGTCTTTTTGCTAAAAGATATTTTCCTTACTTTTTAGATATTTTCTTTCTTTTTAGATATTTTTGGTTTGGGTTATTACAGTTATACCCATAAATTGCCTATAGTCCAGATAATTAAACTCATATATAATACTTCGGTATGGATCTTTAAACTCATAATTAAAGTAAAAAATTACATACCTGTCTAAAAGATTATAGAAAAAGCAAAAAGAAACTCACACCTCCACAACTCACACATGAGTATATTGAGATAAAACTCCATAAAAGTTGGTTTGAAAAATCCAAGAAAAAAATTATTACTTGGAAGGCAGGTGTGTGTGTGTGTATCGACTCCATAAATAAATAAATAAATTCTTAACAAAACTCGAGAAAATAAGGAAACGCATTATATAAAAATCGGACCCGATCAAGATCCGAACAACAAGGAGCACTCAACTACTAGTCTAGTATAGTAGTTGTTTTTTTCTATTAGTTGCGATGCAAATAGTGAAGTAGTACTGTGATGGAATGGTGAAAAGAACCCCCATCGGGGAGTGAAATAGAACATGAAACCTTAAGCTCACAAGCAGTGGGTGTAGGCCTGGGCTCTGACCCCGTGCCTGTTGAAGAATGAGTCGGCGACTCATAGAAACACTTTATATAAGGAAACACAAACATTAAATAAGGAAAAGGTGAATTTTAGGGAAGTGTTTTCATAGACTTCCATTTATGATAATGGCATATACTGTAAATTCCTAAAAAATTATGGACATACTAATTGTTTACTTGGTTAGACTTGACTGCAATTGAAAAGAGAGAACATGTGGACTACATCGATTACATCTTGATCAAAATGGACTTATATCTAAGAAATCATTTTTCTTTTTAGGACAAGCGATTGGGGAAGTGGGTTTACACAAATATTCATTGGGGGCTTCAAACCTTTGCCTATATGAGTGGAGGTGAAAGAGCTCAACCAACTTAGCTATACCCCACAGATACTGCATAGTTAAGTCAACAAGAAGTCCACCACTATGTTTTCTATATGTATCCCATGGAAATAAATAATGATCATCCAATTGAAATTCATTTGGCATAGAAAACGGATCCAATACAATTAAGTCTACCGCAAGTCTACCACCATCACCATGCTTATTTCAGAGAGGCACCCACACCAGCTTTTCGAATGAAAATTTCCATGTATACCAATTCAACGGAAAATAGAAAATAGAAAGTTTAGTACAAAAGGACGTCGTACTTGTCAATTTATAGGAATTTTCTTCCCACCTTGGAAAAGTACAGGTTCAAATCCATTTCTGATGTACATATTGTTTTCTAATTAGTCTCCCTCCTTTGTAGGCTCTATATCTTACTAAGAAGTAGTCAAGGTAGCTCTCAATGAAAAATAAAATCATACGATAATAGTTGCATTAATCATCAAAAATATTGTTTACATCTGTTGTTAATGAGGAGAACAGCCAAAATGGTGGCCATAGCCCACTCACTAACACCACTGAATTTACTTGCATGGGATGCTACCAAATGAGGGCAAAAGATTTTTCACACACACACTATCAAACAAGGGTACTATTAGGGTTTCAACGTGAGGTCACTAGTCTACAAGGTGCTAGGGATTGATCTGGTATTGCAGTTGGGTTGTGTTGGGTTTGGCTACAAGGTGCTAGGGATTGATCTGGTATTGCAGTTGGGTTGTGTTGGGTTTGGCGAGGAGGGTCTTGGTGCAACTAGGTGCTAGGGATGGGAAAGGTTGGAAGTCATGGTAGCTACGGTGGGGGCTGAGTTTGATTTTAAGTTCTTAATTAATTTAATAAATAAAGAAGATTTTTATTAATTTCTACGTGCAAGATTTTCAGTAATTAGGTAGTTTTATGTAGTTATACCATCAGTTACTCTGTGTTTTTATTTTTCCAAGGGACCTAATATTCTCAAAGAGAGCCTGTGCTTTAGCTACATTATACACAGACAACTACAGCTTTGTTTCGAGTAAACCCTACGCATGCTCAGAGGCAACCTCCAGAGGCAAATCCAAGCTTCCCTTTATCAACGTCATACACCACCTCCAATTTCAGCTGCTGAACATTCCCAAATACGGCAATGTCACTGTCATTCTTATTTGCAGCAAAAGCCAAACAAGCTTGGGAAGCAGTCACCGGATATATTATGCCAGTACCATCCAAATCCAACGTCAATCCACCCTTAAAAGAAATTGCTATTTTCGGAATATTAACTGTCTCATAACTACTAAAGTCATAGCATGTATCCAATATTGAAATTGCCGGAGCTCTCGGGTAGCTTTTCATCCCTTGCTGAAATGCAGCCCGCAAAGCGCTGTACGCCTGTGGTGGCAGCCGTGTTATGACCGTACCCGAGTCGATTATCGTCCCGGAAGTTTTAAAAACTGAAATTGAAATGGGTAACTTACGTCCGCCCACAGTGATACCAACCAGGTTAATGCCATATAACGATGAGTACTCCTTTTGTGGGAGGGTGGCTAGCCGCGTGAACTTCACTCCCTTGGAAGCTCTGCCGCGCTTCTCTCTGCCAAAACTAAGGAAACCGGTGGAGCTTGAGGTGGAGGGTAGACAATAGGAGAAAAAGCGGCCGTATTTGGCCGCAGTTTGTTCAACAAAGGAAATACTGTCGCGACCAAGGCCAAGCAACCCCGCAGAGCCACGAAAGAGGCCTTGGTTGATTTTGCCGCAGCCAAAGAGGAACCCGTCGAACACATCCGTCGAAGTTAAAGTAATGGTTTCTTTGGCGAAGAATCCGACGGAGATGGAGCCGTCTCCGTATGCTGTGGTGTATACGCATGTGGATGTTGCACAAGCGGGTGCATAGCCCGTACCAGATTTGAGTTGAGAGCACACCACAGAATTGCAAGACACGTTGGCATATGAGCTGGAGACTGAAGGGTCAAAGATGGGGTCCACTTGTTTGTAGCAAGGCCTAATGCAGGGCCGACATTGAGTCCAAGTGAGGTCGCTTCCTGTGTCAAATGTGAGTGAAAGTTGTTTCTTAGGTGTGCCTAGGCCCACCGTCACAATGTAGTCGCCCGCACCCACTGTACTCCCGGACAAGGCCGGGACAGTGGTGCTGTCCCTCTGTCTTTGGCCACGGCGGTCAATTGCTTTCTTGGGATTACGCCGAGAGTGGATTGAATTCACTCGGGCTTGGTCTTGCCCGAGGATTTGAGTGTGAGTGGGAGCATTTTCTTTGTGTGATTGGTTGAAGTGGGAGCAAGGGCCATGCTTGTGTACCACTTTAAGTACTGATGCCTTCTTGTCATGACCTGAATTGAAATAGGTATATTAGTGTACCTACAAATGTAAATACACCTATGTACAACTTTGTACCTACCTATGTATTAATACAAAAAACTGTGTCTAGCTAATCAAAATACCAAAATCAGAATTAATATATGTTACGTACCAAACTTTAGTGAGAAGAAAAAAACTCCTTCTTACGAAAGGATAACAATCTAATTAATATAATGGAAAGAAACATACAATATTAATTAAAGAAACGACAACATGCACATGAAGAGAAAATCACACGAATGGCCAGGTATTTGTGTCCAAATTTATATTCGCACACTGTTGGTGCCCCTTCACGGAAAATGCCAATACAAACTCTATTTATGAACAAAATTATCTATGCCTATTGAACTTTTTGTTAGTAGTGTGGATGTAAGAGTTATGTGATCAACCTTGGGTGGAGGGGCTGCAAGTGGTTGCTGGTAGCAGAGACTTGACTTGAACAGTATGACTATATTCCAGACCAAGGTGGCTTTTTACATCACTTTCTTCCAAGGTAAAGCATGTCTCCAAAGAGCAGAGAATTAGGCAGACAAGTACAAGGAAACGAATGAAATACCAGAGGAAGGAGGAGCTAGAAATATTGGGAGTTTCCATGACTGAAATTAAGCCTTCCCTCAAAATTAAGTTAATTCATGAATTAAGCACATACTCTCTTAGCTTTATAAGGTAACTGGAGATAGCTTTCAGGTTGTCCAACATCACCCATTATAGCGCAGTGGGGATAGTGAGAAATTTCGACGCTGTTTCTGGTCAAAAGTATTAGGTTTCAAATTCAATTGATTGTAAGCCTATGCACCCACCCAATCCCACCAAGCTCACAAGACACTAGTCTAGTCAGTAATAATGAACGTACTCAACAAGTTTTTCGTTCTTTAAGAACATGATATCGTGTTAGATTGTTTGGCAACAACATGATACATTCCCACTTCGTACTGTTGAGAATATAGGATCTCATTGCGAATTCTAACTAAGCATTGAATGACAAATATAATATCATAGGCCTCTTCATGTGTGATTTCTTCTTCTTTTTTTCTCCTTTCGGGGCAACAGCGCGACGCCGATTCTCACCCATTCACAATTAATTTTAGGTTTCATGATCTAAATTTTTAACCTGGTATTAGAGCAGTAATTCATTTGCCAGATCCAACCACCATATATGCTTCCCCTAATATGTATTGACTAACATATTTGGTTCAGTCTTTACAGTAAAATAAAATAAAAAAAGCATATTGAGAATGTAGAATTTACATTGGTGGTAGCAAGTAATTAGCAGATAACTCCTAGTTTCTTTTTGTTAAAAATGGAGCCTAAAAAAACGAGACTGGTTAGAGAATTATATATAAATCACAAATGGACTTGAACCTACACCACTTGTCCAAGGCTTAATATGTTTAACAAGCACTAAGACGTTCTTTGAGTAATGCGCTTATGCCAGCTTCCTCTTGTACTAGAAGTTTTCTATTTTCTGTGGAATTTGCCGTTTGACCAAGAAACATATTGCCATTCAAAAATCAAGTGCTTCAGTGCGTCTGTGACTTTATAAGCATGGTCGTAAATTTAGTGTTGGTTTGTGAGTGATTCTAGATAGACTAGAATTATTTTTGAGAAAAGCACCTTTTATATGCTTCTTCATGGGCTTTTCACATATAAGTTCATAAATGGGGCTATATGTTTTACTTTTGTGAGATTTCTAATGATGAGTCCCTAACAAAATTTGATTGTATTTGGAAGCCTGTATTACTTGGACTTAAATCCATATTTATTGATCACATTGCTAACCATTGAATTATAAGGAACTTTTAGTCAGTAGTACGTTTATCTAGTGTTCTAATTTGTTGTATTTTTTTTCTTTTGAATATTTTCGAAGTGTTGTCGCCCAGGACTACAATTAATAAACTAAACATTTTTTTGGGGGTCAAAAAACTTGAGTTTTTCTATTTAAACTTCACACTTTTCTTTGTTCACCCCAATACTTAAATCATTAAGCTCTTAAGTTTTATTAGTGTAAAAAGACAAAAAAAGGTCATCCAACTTAATACTTAACCCTAGTACATCTATACACACACCCCACCACTTTTCATATTAAGTTTTAGAAAAACACAAACTCCTCTGCACCTTATTGCTAGATTACTCATCTTTCAATCCAAGAAACCTATTACACTCTCATCTTCTCTTTACAAACCCTAAATTGGGATTGTGAGAGTAATCATGTCTAGAAAGGGAGGGAGTGGATATGACGAATTCCCCTAGCTTTGCTTTCCTTCCTCACCTCTCTCTCCTTCTCTTTCTTTTATTAACAGATTTCTTCCACGCCCATGGCCCAACACTTCTGCTTGCTGTTTTTATTTATCTCCTAAATTGACATAATGCCCTCAATAATATAAACGTAGTGTTTACTGCATCTATGTGCAACATATATATAATAAGAAAATATACATCAAAATACCATGTGCCAGATCCGTTTTCCAGAGCAAAACAAAATTCTTGATGAAGAACGACTACACTTGTAAGCTATTACTTGTAAAATATTTATCACACTATGTTACATTGAAAAATAATAGAACTTGTTCTACCAAAAAGAAATTGGGTGCAAAAGAATAATGATGCAGTAATGCCTGCAAAATGCTGGTATGAAACTGCAAGATGGACTTGAAGATCCTAAGAGTCCGGTGTGGGGTGTGAGGTTAATGAGGTTTTTTTTTTTCTTTCCTGTTGGGTGTGTATTTATAGATAATTTGGAAAGATAGTGGGATTTTCTTATAAATTGTGAAAATTTAAATTAGAAGTTAGGATGAACTTAGAATATAAAGTGAGCAAAGAGAAGTGCAAGGTTTAAATACATAAAAAAAAACTCAAAATTTTGCTCTGTTTTGTTTCTCAACTGGTTGGCTGTTCTACTGGGCATTAAGCTCTGTTTGGTTGGGGGTAGTTGCCCAATTTGTTTCTTATTTCAATTTCAAATCATCGGGATGTGATATACTAAAAAGTTATTTGCGTTTGTTTAATGAAGTATTAGTGAACTAGTGTAGATATCCCATTTTCCTAGTAAACAGATATCATATGACATTCTTATCTTATAAAAATATTGCAAACATTAACAAAAGGCATATTCGTTTGGTTGCGTTGAATTGGAGTTGAGTCCAAGTCGGCCCTTATGAGTCTCACTCTTCTAAATGGAACTTGTAAAACACAATATGTTGAATTGTTGTCCATTTTAATAAGTAGAGTCCGAGAGCACTAAACAACGGTCATGACTCTTGTCCATTTTAATTGAAAAATCCAAGTCCAGTTTCACTCACCAAATATAAACCTTGATCAAGAGAAATTCTCAGTCACTTTAATTTCCGGAGAGGAAAGTGGGACTTGATCATAATTTCGAGAACCAACAAAGTGATTACGCCTAATTTATTTTTAAAGGAAGTGATTAAGCCTAATTTGAATGGGCATAAAAGGACATTCTTTCACTTGCACCTGAAGTCATATCACATAGTAACAATTTTTTTTTTACCACACCATCTTGGGACATGCGGCATGCCTATGCCTATGACCACTGGGAGAATGTACGCAAATTGGCCAAATCTGAACAGGAAAAATGATTCTCCAGTGCTTCGCGGCACTACAATGCTCCATTGTTCCCCACCATCCAACCGTCCGTTTAGTTCATCCCAAGATCATCTCTCCAACGCCATCGTCATCAACCATAACAAGAAGGGGAGCTTTATCCGCTGCTTTAACCTCCACCACATTCACGCTGATCTTGACGCTGACACCTCCTTCAAAGTCCGCCATAGCCGAATTCTCTGAACTCCCAAAGTCCGGCGGTGTCAAGGCTTTGGAGCTTCGCCTCGGTGACGGTGAAGTACCCGCCGACGGCGACCAGGTTATCTTTCTCTCCGATATACATGATTTATGAACTGGGTGGTTGGTAAAAACTGAGGTAAGGGGTTGATGGGTATGTGGCTATGTTGCTTTTTGATTTCCGTATAATCAAAACAAGCTTGGTTAATTTACATGGTTGTGGCTGTACAGAATGTTTGATGTAATCTTTTGCATTTAAGCTAGCCTGTAATTTCACCTGTTTTCAAGCAGTTAGGCTGTAATTTGCTGTTTTTTTTTTTTTTTTTTTTTTTTTTTGTGGGTATTGGCCAAGTTGTTGGATGCTGTTCTGTTAGAACAGAAGGAACTCTATATTTTTGGCTTTTGCAGCATTTAAACTTCAATATTACAGAAGACAGAACAAATAGCATAAAAGAGTACAATGTGCACATTTTGTGCTGTGAAATATTTCTTGTTTTGGATTGAGAATTAAGATTTGTGGGACAATTTGATGCCTAGCTATCTGAAGGCCTCTTGCAGTGATTGAAATGCATCTATAGCCATCTAAATATGTATACTTTGATTGTGAAGGTTGCTGTTCATTACTATGGAAGGTTGGCAGCGAAACAAGGATGGCGCTTTGACTCGACATATGATCACAAAGATGAAAATGGTGAACCGATTCCTTTTGTATTCGTCATTGGGTCTGGGAAAGTAAGTCCTCATGTCAATATGGTCTCCTAGTCTTTACCATTAAAAGATATTAGTCATGTCATATTTATGTTTTACTAACACCAATATTCACTATCAGTACTACCTTTGAAAATATTGTGCTGTATATCATTAACCTACAACCTAGCTAGCTGATTCAAAACAATGTTGTTATGCAATACAGATTCCATTTCTCCATTATATCGACGGAATGGTTACGTACAGCTGCAGTTTATGTTCCTTCATGTTATTGCACATTTGATATGAGATTAAATAAGTTGGTCTCTCAAATTTTGGAAATTGTCATAAATCAGGAAGCCCAAATTTTCTTTGTATTTCTGTAACTAGTTGAGAATGTAGCATTACTTAGAAACGTATTAAATGTCCCTCACCCCCCTTCGCCCCCCAAAAAAAGAAGTTGAAGAGTAATGTAAAAATAGAACCTGCTTTTAAAGTGCAGCTTATGTTCCCTAAAATTCTCATCTACGGTTATATTGCTTGTCATTGGCAGCATGCCATCTAATGGATTTGAGATTGATTCTCGAAGCTTGCTTAAATGTTTTCATACTTCATAGCGTCCAAGATAATTAGTAAATTTCATTCCTTAATTAAAAACTAGAAGGAAATGGTATAATCTTCATGACCTGAAACTGACTACAAGCTTGGACGAAGTTTTTTTTTTTTTTTTTTTTTCCTTCTTCTTTTTTTGTGTGACAAATTCTATGTTAGTTACAGCTCTCCATCTATTAAATATTGTACTGTGCTTCAATTTCTACTGTAGATTTTCACAGATAAATGTAACCTCAATAATAAATTTGCAACTTTATTAAAATACTGTCGAATCTCTTCACAGCAATTATGAATTAAAATAGTCCAGGGCATTGTCCACTCAGTCAGAGAGAAAGTTCTGATCCTTAGCCTATAAGTTGTCTGAGTACTTGTCAATAAGGGCATGTATGACTACTTGTCAATTTGAGTGTAATAACTGGTCATGTCATGTCTTTAAGTACTATCCAAAATCCTCTTTTTCTAATGAAATATATTCATTTCCTTTAAAAGCTTAACCAGATATTAACAACTATAATTTTGTGCTGTAAATACCATTATGTCTGTTTAGCCTTTTGGAGACTTACCTTTTCTTAACTTTAGAAATGTTTTAATCCTTTTGTTTGAACTGTCACGGGTTGTGAGACTCTCTTTATATTGATGTTGCAAATGCATATGCAGGTCATTTCAGGGATTGAAACAGCTGTGAAATCTATGAAAGTGGGTGGTATTCGTAGAGTTGTTATACCACCATCACAAGGGTATCAGAACACATCACAGGAACCTGTACCACCTAATGTAATTGCTCTGTTTCTTCCAGATTCTTTCACTTAGTCTGTTACCTTGGTAGATTTATTCTTAAACAGTTGTTTGCATATATCTTAGTTGAAACGAAAGCGAAGCTACTTACTTTGGTCAGAATACATTTCGCTTGTTTGCTTCTGTGGTCTGCATGGGCACACTTGTGTCTAAAGTAATAAGAATCTCAAAATCTCTTTATCTTGTGCCATTAATCCGTTTTTAAAGGTGAGTTTAGAGTAATCCTACCATCAACTCTGAGAGAGAGAGAGAGAGAGAGAGAGAGAGAGAGAGAGAGAGAGAGAGATGTTTCCCCCTTGTTTGATGCAAATATTTTCAGCTAAAGTGACCTTGCTGAGTAACTTAAGGATGCTGAGAATATGTAACGGGATATGGTTGTTAGGAAGTTATGAATGATCCAAATCTATATAGCTTAATTTGGCATCTTCAACTACAGCAGCACATCATGCATCATATCTGCCACACATGATACATGTATCTTTGTATGCATGCAGCCAAAAGTATTTTCCGCCTCATTTTCCTGCCCTTGTTACTCAGCTCTCAGGGTTTATTGTCTTTCCTCAGTTTTTTGACAGGCAGAGACTGTTTACAACCATTTTCAATCCAACCCGTCTTGCTAATGGAGAAGGCTCAACTTTGGGGACTCTTGTGTTTGATATTGAGTTGGTCAGCATGAGACGTAAATGAAGACTTCATTTATGCTTTGTCTCCTATGCCAAAATTTAAGCCGTAAGAAGATACTTTTTATTCATTCTGGGAAAGGTGGTCGATGTGGCTTTTGATTGCTTACTTCAGCTGTAATATATAAACCAATTATCTGAAGGTGTACAAAATTGTAGATTCAATGGATTGCTGCTAAATTTCAGCTCGACGTTGGAGATCATGTGTTATCAGTCAATAGGGATGATGGCATTTGGTTGAGTACTGCGTTTCTTTTTTTCCTTCTTTAGTTTGTCTTTTTTATAGGAGAGAAAACTTTGGAATCTTATACAGGGAGAATGAAACAAGAGCTGTTGAGAAAACTTCTGTGCTGATATTGTTTCTCTGGTGCATGTTTTACCTGTCAGCCTGAGAATTTAGGAAGGACTAACAGTTTTGTTTCTTTGAGTAATGTGTTCTCATTTGCCCTACTGGAAATGGCTAGAAATGTTTTCCTTGTTTTACTTTTTATCTTTTGTGTTAACTGGCTAATTTGAGAACATATCATGAGATTTTAACCCAGACAGAGAGAGGTTCACAATTTCTGCATTTTATGCCAAAACCAACCATGGTGTTATGCAGAATCCCATATTCTCAGGTTTAAAATTACAATAGTTTAACCTTAAAAGTATGGTTGTATTATTTAGTTGGGTTCTTAGGAGTAATAGTTCCTCAATTTGTGCCCGAATTGCATTTTGGTCTTTGAACTTTAAAAATGGCTCTTGTAGTCCTTCAACTCCACTTTCGTTAGCACTGTTGGTCATGTTGTCATAATATGTTACATGTTCAGTCAAATTTAAGGGGCATTCTAAATTTCCTGATTTATGTGACACTCGTTTTTCTTCAAATCTAGCACCACATATAATAGTCATTTCACCCTTGGATCACTACAAAGCACTTTTAGATGGAGCATTTGAAATCATATTTTTGGGGTTGATTGATTCTTTGATTGTGTTGCTTCAAATTCAAGCATGGTGAGCATATTGAAGCCGACCAATACCGTGTACATGCAAACATACCAAATTACGAAAAGTTGACCAAAGCACTTTGGTCAAGTGCAAGCAAGCAAAAAGATTCATAAAAAGTGACTGAAGCTAATTTTAGGCTAAACTCCACCATCCCCCTCAGTGCTTCCCAACCCTTTTTTCCCTAAATTTCCTGGATGCTAGCCCTATATTGGGGAAATACAAGCTTACCAAGAAGACTAAAAACTCCTCCAGCCTCAAGATGAAACACGCCTTGTTGCTTCTATATCAAGGACCAAAATGGAAAATAGGTCCTTGACTTTAGGCTTTTCCTCCATCACGTTCCTTGCAGCCAGAAAAGTCAAAGTTTTAGTCTCATTTGCACGAGAATGACAACTCTTGCTTTTCATCTAAGAAAGCTTTGAATTTATTAGTATCCATCCCTAGTGCATTGAGAAACTCTCTATACATTGCAACCCTCACTGGCTTTAACAAACTCCAGCTCTCTGCCCTCCTCTGCTATGCAGGCTCTGTTCTCAAGGCTTCAACAACTAAATCACGATGAAGGCGACGGGGGCAGAACGGGGTCGTTTCATAATTTCTTCTTTCGTCTTCATCTGTTTCTTGTGTGCCTTGGCTTCTATAAACGAAGTACGGTATGATAGTCTTCTGAAATTTGGCCGATGTGCTCTTGCCAACATCAACATGCCCTCTAAGCTCAATGCTTCAGCATCAAATACTTTGCTTGCGCAGAGCTCTTCCTCCGATGATGAAATTCGTATACTTTTCGGCATTCTAACGCTTCCTGACCAATACCAGCGCCGCCATTTCCTGCGTTTAATCTACGGCACGCAGACTCCGGTGGGAGCGAAAGTGGACGTGAAATTTGTGTTCTGCAACCTCACAAAGGAAGACCAGAAAGTACTTGTTGCATTAGAAATAATGCGTTACGATGATATTATCATTCTGGATTGCCAAGAGAATATGAACAAGGGTAAGACTTACACCTACTTTTCGAGCTTGCCCGCGATGTTCAACGACACAGAGGGGCCTAATCCGCCTTACCATTATGTGATGAAAACCGATGACGACGCTTATTTTAGGCTGCAGAGCTTGGTGGACTCTTTGAAGCCGTTGCCTAGAGAAGACTTGTACTATGGTTATGTTATCCCATGCCCAAGTATGGACCCTTTTGTGCATTACATGTCTGGCATGGGGTATTTGATTTCTTGGGACATAGTGGAGTGGATCAGAGAGTCTGATATCCCTAAGAACCATTTGGAAGGGCCAGAGGATAAAATTTTCGGGGATTGGATGCGAGACGGGCATCGTGCTAAGAACAGATTCAATGCTAAGTGGTCTATGTACAACTTTCCTGAGCCTCCGACAAGATGTACACATGAGCTTTGGCCGGACACAATTGCAGTTCATTTGTTGAAGAATCAAGAGAAGTGGATTAGAACATTGAAGTATTTCAATGTCACTGATAATCTCAAGCCTTCCAAATTGTACCACATACCATAGATAATATATATACCTGAACAGTTTACTTTTTCTTTTATCTTTATTCTTTTCAATTATTGCTGAATTCAGATGATACAATCTGATTTTGATGATTCATTCTTCCTCTATACTATGTAATTTGATCTGAGGTTCAAATGGCTGATTGGCCCTCCCATGAAAATGAATGCCTACTGCCTTCAAAGTTATTTGGTTCATGATGTGTTGATGAATTCTCCCCGCATCTACTCTATAGGAGTGATTGAAAAGGGAAAATTATCTACAAAAATAAGGATGGTTGACTTCACTGGATTCTTTGAAGCTCTTTTTCACCTCATTGTGACCATTTTAGTTTTTGTAATTTTTAATTTCCTAGTTTACCCCTGACTGAAAATCATCCCAAACAAAAATAAGCCAAAGTGGGAGGGTGATGCCCTCTCTCTCCTTTTGTTGCAACAATATTAAAATGAAAATTGGGTGATTTGCAACTCAAGAGAGGGGAAAAAAAACAAAAAGGTAATAATCGTGAAAGTTGAGAGTGGACTGCCTTGGATCAACTATAATCGTCTCACATGTAGAGAAGTAATTATTTATAAATAAGATTAAGTATAATAAATAGGGATCTCTCCCAAAATTGCATCGAGGTCTTTTGAGATAGAGCCGCAATCACGCCATATGTCCTTACTCTCAACTCTATTATATTAAGTTGACAACAATATATATGCAATCTGAAAAGAGCCCAAAGAAGCAACAAAGTAGTACTAGAGGTTGTTTTGCTTTGGGATCGAGGTGTAGCTAACATATAGTTAGAAGGGAGCTCAATTGCCCAATAGATGTAGTAGCTTAGAGAAATTGTAAATCCTGATTAGGTTCAAGATGCAGAGGATCAAGATCCTTCAAGTTGTTGGAAAATTCAAGTTAATATTCTTGGTCCAAGTCCAATCTAAACCACCCAAGCTTTTATTTTTTTATTTTTTTTATTTTATAATAACAATCCAACCAATGTGAATTTTTGTTCATTAAATAAAACCTGTACCAGTTTATTTCGTTTCTTCCAACAACTCCATTAGGTTGGCAGTGTGTCTCTTTTACTTTAATAATTGCTTTAGTACATTTCATATTAAGAGGAAGAATATTGCTCTTTGGCTTACCAAACAAAGACATGTATTATACCCCTTGCAAATGAGGTGGATGCTAATGACAATAGCTCACTTACAAAACTTTACAATTATTTTAACTCTCTCTCTTTCCCATCACCTACCAGATTTCATCTATATGGAGAAACAATGAAAGAAACTTTGAATACATAAACCAAAGCTTGGAATTCTAGGTTTTCTGAACATCATGAAGACACCAAGGCCAGACGGGCTACGTTTTATTGCTTCTTCTTTGTTCTTCATTTGTTTCCTCTATGTTTTGGCTTCTATATCCAAACTGCGATTCGACAGTCTTCTGAAATTTGGTCGTTGTGCTCTTGCCAACATCAACATGCCCTCTGCTCAGTTGTATAATTCATCAAACACTTTGCTTTCATCACCAATCATCACTTCACTGGCCCTTAATTCTTCCTCAAACGATGAAATCCGAGTACTTTCGGAATTCTAACACTTCCTGGCCAACACCAACGCCGCCATTTCCTTCGTTTGATCTATGGCACACAGACTCCGGTGGGCGCAAAAGTGGACGTGAAGTTTGTGATGTGCAACCTCACCAAGGAAGAACAAGAAGTGCTTGTAGCATTGGAAATAATGCGTTATGATGATATTATTATTCTCGATTGCGAAGAGAACATGAACAAGGGTAAGACTTACACCTACTTTTCGAGCTTGGCCGAGATGTTCAACAATACAAATGGGGTTTATCCACCTTACCATTACGTAATGAAAGCTGACGATGATGCCTACTTCAGGCTGCAGAACTTGGTGGACTCTCTGAAGCCGTTGCCTAGAGAAGACTTGTACTATGGTTATGTTATTCCATGTTCAAGCATGGAGCCGTTTGGTCACTACATGTCTGGCATGGGGTACTTGATTTCTTGGGACATAGTGGAGTGGATCAGAGAATCTCATATCCCCAAGAGCCACTTAGAAGGGCCTGAAGATAAAACTTTTGGTGACTGGATAAAAAATGGACATCGTGCTAAGAACAGGTTCAATGCTAAGTGGTCCATGTACAATTTTCCTGAGCCACCCACGAAATGTACACATGAGCTTTGGCCACACACAATTGCAGTTCATTTGTTGAAGAATCAAGAAAAATGGATTAGGACATTGAAGTATTTTAATGTCACTGATAATCTCAAGCCTTCCAAATTGTACCATATACCATATATAGGTCTATAAATACTTGAATTTTTGTTGTTGTTGTAATAATTCTCATTATTGTTGAATTGAGACCAGACAATTTGATTTTGATGGTTACACTCTACACTGATTGATCCAAAACTTCTAGGTGATAGAACTATGTACTCTTAATTTATAGGAATAAAGAAACGAGAATTTTAAAACAATAAGAAAAACAAAAGGAAAAAACTAAAAAACTGCTTTGAGTTCTACTTAGTTCATTTTATTGAGAATGCACGTATATATACATATTGAACTTAAAAATAACTACTTAAAAATGAAAGATGCAGTTTAAACCATACAATTTATATGGCTTAAAATGGTCAACAGAATAAATACAACCTTTAGTTTTGGTTTTGAACAGACAATGTTAAAACCCTAAATATCTAAAAGCTTTTAATTATTAATTTATTGAGATCCTCCTGGATCATGGCTCCCCTATTTAAAAACTTTGAGCTTCTTCTCAAGTTAAATGGTGAGATATGGATACTCTTGGTCTACTTTGTCACGAATATTCCATTTTAATTTGCTAGGAACTTGACCTTTTCTTTAAGTCATTAATTGATGGAAGGCGAGTGTCTTTGTTGAGATCATCATTAAGTAGAGATGACTCAAAAAGCTTAAGATTCTCACCATTGATGACCGAGTATATATGCATGTATGGTGGTAATTCAAGTTGAAATGAATTATCACCAATTTCTTTGATGATCTTGAACGGTACATAACAAATAGGCTTCAATTTCTTGCCTTCGTTGGTTAGCCGCTCCTTTCCAAGGTGTAACCATACTAGGTCACCTTATTTGAAGTTACATACCACACGATGCTTATCATGGCGAGCTTTATATTGCTACTGAGAATGGTGCAATTATGCCTCCACTTCAGTATGAATATTTCTAACTCGTTCAAGAAATTTATGTGCTCGAACATGTTCTTTTCTTCATTCCCACTAAATGGTGTTTTACTCGTAGTGAATGCCATATCAAAAGGACTTTGGAGTAAGCAACCCAAACAAACCTGGGAGATTGGAGCGTGGAACTATGAATTGCTTTATTAAAAGCAAATTGTAAATAAGAGAGACTTTATTAAAAGCAAATTGTAACCCCTCAACAAGTGTACCATAGTTTGATTTACGACCTTCGTTTGTCCATTGAACTGTAGATGAAATGAAGTGCTTCTTTTCAATATGGTATCCATCATTCCCTATAACGACCTCCAGAAATGGCCTAAGAATCGACTGTCTTTGTAAGAAATAATCGATGTAGGTAAGCCAAAATGCTTCCAAACATGTTGGAAAAATAACTTAGCAGCGCCTTCTCCAGTAACGGTCTTCTTGCATGGAATGAGAATCACCATCTTATTGAAATGATCTACCTCCACAAACAAGTAGTCGTTTCCAGACTTGGTTTTCGGCAATCCACCTAAGAAATCCATCGAGATACTCTTCCCAGGTCGGCTAGGTACTGGCAATGGAAGATACAATTCTAACTTTCTATTGGAAGGCTTCGATGTGTTGCATAGAACACAACCTCGAATGTATCGTGAAACATCGAGATGCATTTTTGGCCAATAAACATAGTGACGAAATATTCAATAAAGTCTTCGCAACCCCAAAATGTCCTACTACTTTGGAAGTATGAGTCTCACGAATTCACTGCAATTTATCGCCATCTTTTGGAATGCACAATTGTGTTTCCTTGTACATTAGTCAATCCTTCAATGAAAACTCATTAGACTTTCCTTGAAGTAGCTTAGCATAGACTGAGGTGAAATCAGCATCTGTGTCGTACCCTTTGACATACTCAGAAGGAAGAATGGGTTGGATCTACATAGCCACCAGCAATGCAGAACTAACTGGTGTAGGTGGTCTAGATAACATACCTGCCAACTTATTAGTTGCTCACTTCTTGTACTTTATCACAATATTGAATTGTTGTTGTTGGCGCTAAAACTAAACATATAGAGATATGAGCAACTTACAGGTGACGTGGACGATCTAGGGACCGGATGTGCCTTCAGTAAGCATGTTCTTCCTTGGGATGTGACGCTGGATCTAGGCCAAGGAGAGAAACAACCTATGAGGTCTAGGGCACCGATGTGGCACCAGCCGAAGGCCCTCTGATGCTAAAATTAGTTTCTAAGAGCAAGCTATTGATAATGCAGGAGCATGGGAGTCAAGTCGAAAGTCTTACCCTTTGTCTAGGGCAAGAGGCCCTATTTATAGGGAGCGCTGGGTATTCTTTTGATACTTAATTTTGATGTGGGACTCATGGGAGTGCCTTCTGAGGTTGACACGAGTCTCAGCAGATATCCCAGTGGAGAGTTCAAGGTTGTCCTGCAAGATCCCCTTTTTAAGGCGTTGAATCGGCAAGGCATGCCGAACGTACATTTTGACGATCAAATTGAGGATAGGGCTAGAAGCACCTGCTATTTGTAGGGCTGAACTTGCCAGCCTGGGTCATCGGGGTACGTTGGGCGCTGAATTAGTTGTGGACACTGAAGGTACCTACCGATCCATAAGACTTGGTTTGTCCGTGTGAGCCATAAGGTCTTCCTGAGTATTGTGCTCTTTTCGCATATTGTGACATGAGTGGCAAGTCAGATATGGTACAAACATGAGTCCCCCAAGTTTTCGATTGAGAAGGGACTTCTTGGTTGGGGACTTGCATATGTCTTTGACATTCTGACCCAGCCCGTGACTCGGGGATTTAGCCACTTTTCCTTGGTTGCCGATGATAGTCATATAGTCCCCCCAAGTCCCTGCATAAGAGAGAGCTTGGAAGAGAGGAAAAAATTGTGAAAAGTGTCGAACGTGCGGGAGGGTGAGTGAGAACTCAACCTTATGCGCCTGCCGAATGTAAGTGTGTTCTTGTTCTCCAAAATGGATATGAAACATTTTTTAGGGTTGGACGCTTGATTTTTAGGCTCCCCTGTGCAAGGATGACACATGTCGAGATGGAGGGGAAAGGTCAAGTCGTTTTATTTCCCGATGCTAGGTTCGTCCTATAAGTAGGACAGAGGTGACGGTAGAGAGACTACTTAGCATTTTAAAGAGTAAAGAGAACTTGAGAGAAGCGATTTTCAGCGATCGTACTATGGTGGTAGAGGCGATTTTCGGCCAAGTTTAGGGGGCGAAGGCAATTTCTGACGACTTTGGGCCGCTGTATTAACAAGGTATATTGATTCTTTTAGCTTTTAATTGAATCAAACTGGTGGCATGTCTTCAATTGTTGCATGAACATGTATGAATGTAGATAAACATAGGCTTTGATGCGCTAGGATCGTAGTTTTGATTCAGGCATGCCATTTAGTTTCCTCTCGCCTCTGTTTATAGATGTCAGATAGCGTGTTGGAGTATAGTGACAGCCTTGGGGCTTTTGAGGGAAAGTCGTCTTCGAAAAGTTTCGTTGTAGAGCTTGAGAGTGCCTATTCTAAGAGCACTGAAGTTGAAATAGTATAAGATACAGAGGTGCTTATCGAAGTTAGGGGCACTTTCTTTGCAGTGGACATTTGTCAGCCTTCAACGTCCGTCATGAAGTCGAAGCGACGGAGGTGTCGATTGCTACTTCGAGGGAAGGAGTGCTGACTGTCGTAATGAGTAGGCATGCAATAGGTTCCGATGGCAAAGCCAAAGGGTCTGGTCTTTGGTATGGAGATGGGGCCAATCTATTGGGGCTAAAACTAAACATATAAAGATATGAGAAACTTACAAGTGACATGGACGGTCTAGGGACCAGATGTGCCTTCGGTTAGCACGTTCTTCCTTAGGATGTGACGCTAGATCTGGGCCAAGGAGAGAAACAACCGATGAGGTCTAGGGCACCAGTATGGCACCAGCTGAAGACTCTCCAATGCTAAAGTTAGTTTCTAAGAGCAAGCTATGGACAATACAGGAGCATGGAAGTCAAGTCGAAAGTCTTACTCTTTGTCTAGGTCAAAAGACCCTATTTATAGAGAGTGCTGGGTATTCTCTTGGTACTTAATTTTGATATGGGACTCGTGGGAGTGCCCTCTTGAGGTCGACAAGGGTCCCAACAAATATCCCAGTGGAGAGTTCGAGGTTGTCCTGCAAGATCCCATTTTCAAGGCGTAGAATCGGCAAGACGTGCCGACCGTACATTTTGAAGATCAAACGGAGGATAGGGTTGGAAGCACATGCTGTTTGCAGGGCAAAACTCGCCAGCCTCGGTCACTGGGCTACGTTGGGCGCTGAATTGGTCATGGACACTGTAGGTACCTACCGATCTATAAGACCTGGTTTGTCCGTGTGGGTTATAGGGTCTTCCCGAGTGTTGTGTTCTTTTCGCGTGTTGTAACGTGAGTGGCGGGTCAAATATGATACAAACAATTGTAGGTAAGACATCCATTTCATATGGCGAGCTTGCTGCAACTTAGACTGTGTAGTTAAAAATTGAAGGGGTTTATGATCTGAGTGAACTACGACTTCTTTTCCCAACAAGTAAGCTCTTCAATACCGGTCCACTAACATCTCAGAATAGTATGCAACTGGTTTCCCATCCTGAAATAATATGGCTCTCCTGGCATAATTTGATGCATCTGCTTCTACTTCAAATGGTTTCTACATATTCGGTAATGCTAGTATTTGGGCCTCCGTAATCTTTCATTTCAACAACTGGAAATATTACTCATAGTTTTTCGACCATTCAAACTTTTGATTGGCCTTTCTAAGAGAATTTAAGGGTGCTGTAATTTGTGAAAAGTGTTGAATAAACTTTCAAAAACATTTGTATACACCTATAAATCTCCGAACTTCGATCATTGAACAAGGCGTAGGCTATTAAGAAAACACATGTACTTTCTCTAGGTCCATTTTTAGTTATCCTGCACCAATAATGAATCTCAAGTATACAAGGTGTTGTTTCCCAAATTCACATTTCTTACCATTTAACTGCAACTGATTTGTTCATATAACCTCCAAAACTTGAGCAATATGATGAAGATGGTCCTCCCATGTGACACTAAATATGAGAATGTCATCTACGTATATAATAATGAAGTCGTCAATGAAAGGGCAGAGTACCTTATTCATCAATCGCATGAAGGTAGCTGGAGGATTACATAACCCGAATGGCATGACTAACCACTCGAAGAGTCCCTGCTTCGTCTTAAAAGCAGTCTTCCAAGTGTCTTCTTCATGGATGCAAACATGGTGATAGCCAGATTTGAGATCTAGTTTCGTAAAGTAACGAGCACCATGTAATTGATTTAACAAGTCATCAATCCTCGACAATGGATACCGATTATTGATGGTTATTTTGTTGAGTGCCCTATAATCAACACACATAGGCCATCCTCTGTCTTTCTTAGGCATAAGTAACACTGGCGAACCACATGGTGAGCAACTAGGCTTGATGACTCATTGTTCAAGAAGACCCTCAATGTGCTTCTTGATCTCGTTAGATTTCATTAGAGAAGTGTGATACAAACCCAAGTTTGGTAGATACAAACTGGATATCATGCTCCACAACTCTCCGCGGTGGCAAACCATGCACATCTTGAAGTAAGTCCTTGAACTTATCCTGCAATTTCCCTATGTCTGTGCATTGCATAAGAGATAAAGACAACGTAGACAATGTCACAACTCCAGAACTCTGATCTTGAGGTTAACAAAACAAATCGCCCACGTGAATTGACTTACCTCTTGGCTTAGTTAATTGCAGCAAATTATATGTAGCTTAAGGCTTGCATGCGTTGATGTGTAACTCCTTTCCATCCTTCACAAGTCTATACTTGCGAAGCCTCCGATTGTGAATGGCATCTCGGTCCCATAAATATGACTTGGCAAACATCCAAAGGAACCACCTCACATGCCACCTCATTGAAATATCGATTGGTGGTAGCAAATTTAAAGGTACATTGCTTCATGGTCTGTAAGTCAACATCCTTTTGAATCCATCCCATCGGGTATGGCTTTGGATGTGGTGTGGTGTTTAAACCTACTTTTCTTACTAAAGCCTCTGAAATCAAGTTTTTGTGACTTTCAGGTCAATGATAGCTTGTACAACACTTTGTTTCACTTGAATATTCACATGAAACAACTCTTCACGGTTGTACTTGTCTTCAATATTTGGTCGTCTTGTCATAAGGACAAGTGTAACATCAGGTTGCTTTAACTCTAGAAGCTATTTTGCCTATTGCACAATCAATGTGGCTTTTCTTTCATTTCTCCCCTGATTGTTTTTCTTGCGCTTTGGCCACAACTTAGGATAAAGTATCTAGCACTTGTCTTTGGCATGTCTGCTAGTTTGACAGTGATCACAGCTTCTGTGTTTGGCCTTCCTTGCTCTGCTTCCCCTTTTTCTGCCAGTCATTTTTGTTGACAGGTTTTGATCTATTATCCTTCTTGTCAATTCTTTTGTTTTTGGTTTCAATGACAATGGCATTCATAGTAGCTTCTTTAATAGTATCCACGGTGAACAATTTCAGTTCTTTGTATATGTAGTGGGCAAGACCTTCGGTATACTTCATGAAAAGATCGTAGTCGTCGACGTCAATGTCCAGAACCATAACTTGGTTGTGGAACTCTATTGTATATTCTTGGACAATCTGGCCAAACCTTTGTCTAAAGTGTTATCACTTATACCATCTTTTATCTTCATAGCCAACGAGATAAAATTGTTTTCTCAAGAGCATCTTAAAGTTCTTCCAAGTCAATTCTGAGACATCATATCGTCTCCGATAGGACTTCCACCATGTAAGGGCATGGCTTGAAAGTTCAAACTCCCAAATTTTATCTTTTGCACATTAGAATACTTATAAACTGTGAAATAAGTTTCTAATTTGTCTATTTAGTTATCTAGCTTTTCAAGATCAACATCTCCTTTATATACAGGAATATCAACCTTAAAATCAATTTTTAAGATATCAATAGAATTTTTATTTTCACCTGATTCAACTTCCTTTTTCTCCGAATCAGCTTGTGTGTCGTCTTCATCTTCACTATCCTCAGCAACCTTTTTCTTAAGCTTTTGATCAACCTTTTTTCTTCAAACTCTCCACGAGTTTAAGGATTGATACAGACAAGTTTTCAACTTGTTGCTCAAGCTTAGTGATGCGATCTCCATCACTAGATGTATTCTGTTTGTTTTCTCCAGTCACAGTGGCTCTCTTGGACCTTGACTTTCGGTGTACTAGCAAATGACCTAAAAGTTCTACATTGGTTGCGAGTTGAGACCGTAAACCACCGTCTGTCACCCTCTCTCGGATATGGTGCTCTAATGCCACTAAAACTTTTAAGTGATAGAACTATGTATTCCTAATTTATAGGAATAAAGAAACGAGAGGAATTTTAAGACAATTAGATAAACAAAAGGAATAAGCTAAAGAAATGCTTTTAAGTTCTGCTTGATTCATTTCATTGAGAATGCACGTATATATACATATTGAACTTGCTAAAAATAACTACCTAAAAATGAAAGATACATTTTAAACCATACAATTTATATGGCTTAAAATGGTCAAAAGAATAAATAAAACCTGTAGTACCTATAGTTTTGTTTTTGTGAACAGACTAGTTAAAACCTTAAATATCTAAAAACTTTTAATTAGTAATTAAATTAATTATTATCTTAATATTAATTAATATATTGAGATTCTCACTAATATTAATTATTATTTATATTTTCACCTCTTTATATGGTATCAAAGCTCTACTCCACGACAATCATAAAAATGACGCTAACCTGCATTTTCTTTCCACTTTGAGCAACTCAAATCTGCTACCTTTTAAACACCAAAAAGATATATACTTGCGTTTTATGGAAGTCTTCATTACTATGAGTTCCAGAAGCCTGTGACATTCATAACTTGTTCGATTGCGCCCCATTTGAGACTACCTTAATATGACTAAAGAAATAAATAAAGCTAAAAACTTATAGTCTTGTTAATTTCCCCCAATATCTGGATTAAAGGTAACATCCATATATATATGAATGTGTATGTATTTATTATGTTACCATGTTTTTTTCCAAGCAAGCGACAGGAGGCGATAATGAATGCAATGGTGAATACTCTTTTCTTGATGCAAAAGGTGATTATTTGTTCTGAATGCCGGGTAACATCATCTTCAACCAACCTCCACCGTACGTAACTTTCGGTGCGGCCACTAAAGAATTGTTTATACACTAAACAGCTAGCACTTGTTACAAATCCCCTACCATCTCACATATTCTCTTTACAAGTTAACCGCTTATTTCATGCGATTAGTCTATTCATTCACACAAACAATACTGAAAAAGATCATGCTCTTAGTCTACTGTATTCACACAAACAATACTTGTAAAAAAAAGATCATGCTGCTTGTTGTACATTCGGGTTAGTTGAGGTTTGTTTCCAAGACAAACGTGACATTATTTTATTTTTTTGGAAAAATAGGATAATATTTTCATTGAGTGAAACTAAGGGTTACAACCATATCATTCACTACAGAATATTCCAACCAAGGAGGAACGTCTTCATCACATTTTACAACATCCTGTCATTGAATAGCATGAGCAGCATTGCAGCAAGCCTGTAAGCTACAAAATTACAGCATCTATAAGAGATAGAAATCTTCATGAATGCGATTGCCATCTGATACAAGGTCCCTCCTCTTCTTTTTCCAACTGACAAATTATTAGTAATTAAATTAATTATTATCTTAATATTAATTAATATATTGAGATTCTCACTGATATCAATTATTATTTATATTTTCACCTCTTTACATGGTATCAAAGCTCTACTCCACGACAATCATAAAAATGACGCTAACCTGCATTTTCTTTCCACTTTGAGCAACTCAAATCTGCTACCTTTTAAACACCAAAAAGATATATACTTGCGTTTTATGGAAGTCTTCATTACTATGAGTTCCAGAAGCCTATGACATTCATAACTTGTTCGATTGCGCCCATTTGAGACTACCTTAATATGACTAAAGAAATAAATAAAGCTAAAAACTTATAGTCTTGTTAATTTCCCCCAATATCTGGATTAAAGGTAACATCCATATATATATATATATGAATGTGTATGTATTTATTATGTTACCATGTTTTTTTCCAAGCAAGCGACAGGAGGCGATAATGAATGCAATGGTGAATACTCTTTTCTTGATGCAAAAGGTGATTATTTGTTCTGAATGCCGGGTAACATCATCTTCAACCAACCTCCACCGTACGTAACTTTCGGTGCGGCCACTAAAGAATTGTTTATACACTAAACAGCTAGCACTTGTTACAAATCCCCTACCATCTCACATATTCTCTTTACAAGTTAACCGCTTATTTCATGCGATTAGTCTATTCATTCACACAAACAATACTGAAAAAGATCATGCTCTTAGTCTACTGTATTCACACAAACAATACTTGTAAAAAAAAGATCATGCTGCTTGTTGTACATTCGGGTTAGTTGAGGTTTGTTTCCAAGACAAACGTGACATTATTTTATTTTTTTGGAAAAATAGGATAATATTTTCATTGAGTGAAATTAAGGGTTACAACCATATCATTCACTACAGAATATTCCAACCAAGGAGGAACGTCTTCATCACATTTTACAACATCCTGTCATTGAATAGCATGAGCAGCATTGCAGCAAGCCTGTAAGCTACAAAATTACAGCATCTATAAGAGATAGAAATCTTCATGAATGCGATTGCCAACTGATACAAGGTCCCTCCTCTTCTTTTTCCAACTGACAAATACAGCCTGAGTATTTAATTCCACTGTAATAAAAGTGACATTATATATTCTGATAAGTTGCAAATCATAGCCATCCAAATACGCATCCATATAAAATTAGTAAAATTGGATCAATTTAGATGCAATACTCTTAACACAAACATATTAGATCACCAAATCAAAATAGTGGATGTAATTTATTTTTATAATTTTTTGTGTAATTAAAAATTAGAATATAAATGGATGTGTGGTCATTCACCAACCTTTAGATGTGGAGCACTCAGTGATGTAACCAAGATTTGAAAGTGTCGATACTGAATCTATTATAGGGAGTATTTTTTGTCATCATTTTAACTCAAGATGTATGCTAACCACTACAATAAAGAAAAATAAATTACTCCTAAACACAATTTCATTAACAATAATACTTGTATCACATTTATTGACAGCATCTCTTATAAAATTGGGCCCAACTAATGTATATGGAACCCACCTTTATTAGAGATGTGGTCAACAACGTGGTCAATAAATATGGTACAAATAGCATCACTCTTTCACTAATATTCACGACAAACAAATGATTTTATTTATTTAATCTTAACCCATTCAAAATAAAGCATCTTCTAATTACAAACCTTGTTATAATTGACAGAAAGAAATAACCATATGATAAAAATTACAAAGGTACATAGTAAGGAATGTGAATTTGTTTGGTTTTGTGTCTATGCTTAGAATGACTTTACTTATCTTCGGAATCAAGCCTACTTGTAACTCATTGAAAATTATTTGGGATTTTTTTTTTGGTGTTGGATTTGGATAGATATTTGGATACGAAAGTTGTGGTGTTTCGGGCTATTGTATGACTAAAATACATAAGCTTTATTTTGTGCTATGGGTGGATAGTTGGTATTTTCATTTTTTGAAAATTTTTTGTTGTTGTTGTCAAAGTTAGAAAAAGAGAGGGGAATTTTCTCACACACACACTGCCAATATGTCATGGGAGTTTGAACTTGAAATCACTAGTCTACAAATCAAGGTCATTTCCTACTATACTAGAACCCATTGGCTATAGTTGGTATTTTGATGCAAATTACCTCTTGGAAGTTGGTCACATGACGAATTTCAAGGTTTTGATGAAATATAACGGCAGGGACTAAATTGATGTATCAACTGAAAGCTTAAGAACCAGATTGATTTATTTGAGAGTTGATGGATTGAAAATATGATTTTTAACAACTTCAAGGACCATTAATGATAAAAGTTATAAAATGAACCATGACCAGAAAGTAAATAAATACACTCAGTTGATCGCAACCGTTCATTTGTACAAATGGACCATCCAGTCCTCTTTTTCGTCCTTTGGAAACCTTTTTTATTCTAATCGCTAGGGTTTCTCAACTCTGCCGAAACCAAGTTTAGGGTTTACAGCCACTCTGAGCAGATCTCTCTCCGGCCCCTGATTCCCCTTGAGGTAAACCCAGTACCCAATCCGTTTCTTCAATACATCTTATCACCTTGAAATCGCTTCTATGTTTCCAGAGGAAGTGCAGGAAAGTTTTTATTTTATTTCTTCCTTTGTACCGAAAGACATACTAAAGTTGAAACCTTTAGCAGTCGTACGGGGTGATATAATGTTAGAAACCATGATTGGAAACTATATGTTGGTTGGTTTTTTGTGAAATTTGATTCAGAAGAAGTTTTAGTTTGGGGTTTTGGTGTTGGCTCTGTAAATTGTGCTGATTGCTTTTGCTTTTCTTTCCGGGAAAATGTGATGAACCATTTGGAGTTAGTGTATGCATCTTTGTTTGTAATTGTGGTTTTGGTGAAGTTAAGGCTTTTGCTATTGCTTATACTGAGATTTATACGATAAGCTAACCAGAGCTCCTCTGTTCCCCGGTCTCCACTTTTTATTATTCTGATGAGTTTGGAAATGAATTTGAAAATTGATTCGGTTGTATGAGTTTTAAAAATGATTCGTTTGTTTCCTTTAAGAGTAGTAAAGCTGCATTGTTTTATCGACTTTTTTGGGTCTCTTGAAAAACAATGTAATTATATTTCATGCCTATTCTTTAATCAGATTTGTCAAGATGTATACGTCAAGGAACAGGATCCATAAAGACAAGGGTGCTGAACCCACTGAGTTTGAAGAGTCGGTTGCGCAAGTAAGATATGCAGCTGTTTATTGTGTGTTGTATTCATGGAATTGTTGCTATAACATTTTGATGTAATCATGAGTTGTATGTTGTCTCTGCAGGCAATCTTTGATTTGGACAATGCAGGCACAGATTTGAAAAGTGAATTGAAGGATCTCTATATTAATTCTGCTGTGTAAGAATTTTTTACTGATTGCATATGTAATGTAAACTGTTGCCTATTGTATGATTTATATTCCTCCTTTCTGCTCCAGTCAAGTTGATGTGGCTGGGAACCGGAAGGCTGTTGTTATTCATATACCATATAGACTGAGGAAGGCTTATCGCAAGATCCATGTTAGGCTCGTGAGGGAGCTAGAGAAGAAATTCAGTGGAAAGGTGATTAGTGATTTAAGTTCTTTGGTTCTTTATCATTTATGAAATCTAGAATAAACTGAGTCTAGGTTTTCTTTGTTATTTGCTTCTGTACTTGTTTCTTGGCGTTACATTTTGCGCCTTACTATCAAAGACAATGTATTTCATCTTTTAGTTTCTAGTTCTCACCTTCCCAGCTAACTTTCAATCAACCCATTTTATTTTTGTTCTCTTATTTGACCAAATGATGTATGTTGCAAATTTTGTTCGTCTTTGGTGTTTATGGTGGATTTTTGGTTTGTCATTTGGTAGGATGTGATCCTGATTGCCACACGGAGGATAGTGAGGCCTCCAAAGAAAGGCTCTGCTGTTCAACGACCCCGCACTCGTACCCTAACTGCTGTGCACGAGGCAATGTTGGAGGATGTTGTTTTGCCTGCTGAGATTGTTGGGAAGCGCACCAGATATCGACTTGATGGATCCAAGATAATGAAGGTACATTGCAATGACCTTTTTAAGGAAAAATATATTTTAGTCACCAATACACACATTTGGAAAGGGAAAAAGAAATTTGGTTGGTCTATTTTTTGAAATGTGAAGAATAAGTGCCTTGTACCCAAGAGATGCTTCCCTTATATGAAGATGTCAATAGACAGACACGTGGATTCACAAATTGAGAAGATAGTGCGTTTAGTGGGATAGATTGTATTATAATATAGATGTTTCCCTTATGCAGTTCATTTTTGGATTGCTACCATACTTATCTATGTTTAATCGTAATGTTGGGCAGGTGTTCTTGGACCCCAAGGAACGAAACAACACCGAATACAAGCTGGAGAGCTTTTCTGCAGTTTACAGGAAGCTTTCAGGAAAAGATGTTGTGTTTGAGTATCCAATAACTGATGCTTAGGAACATTTTGTGCGGTGACACCTTTTAAATACCCTTGCCCCCTTTTTTTTAATTATCTGAAGAACTGAATTGAGCAGGCAGTCAATTTAAAATTTTGATGTTGAGGACGTTTAGTGCGTGTGGAAGGATTTTGTTGGCTTCTTTATATCATTCAGAGTTGCATCTGTTCAAAATCGTATTTGGGTGTTATTATTTGTGATGTCGCTTGAATGTTCATTACGCTTGTTTATCCAGGGTCTTGCCCAGTGTTTTATTTTGTTGGTTTTTGTCACTTGGCTATGTTTTGGATTGAGTGAATGCATCATAGACGACTTTGGAGTACAAATAACAACCGTCACCACTTGCGTACCTAAGTTGTAGTTAACATTTTGTGGGTCTTTTCTTTGTATTTTAACTTTGCTCGTCGTCTTTTCTATTGTGACTAATGGTAGTCCTAATTTTAGGACTTGCATATCTGATTAACCAAATGTTTGACCTGAAAAACATGGCGTTTGGTAAAGATTAGGGCTCCATTTAGATAAATTGATTTGAAAGAAATACAAAAATAAGAATCACATTAGCTTGAATTCATGTGTACCAAGATTTAGACAAGAAAGAAAGTTTGACTTTATTTACTTTTTTTGTTGTGTCGATTTTATCCTTTGAGGTAAATAAGAAAAACATATTGAAAATCTAAATTTAATGCATAATTTCCTTGAAATTCAATTTTGAATTCTTTCCTTAATAATATTTACCTAATATATACCATTTAATCAATAAAAGACAGAACCACATATTATACCTATGCGATGGACAATAGGACAATATATACTATACCGTGGGATAATATATATACATCATAGGCTAAACAAACCACAAAACATCTTACCTATAAGTAAGGTGGAAAAATAAACAAGCAGAATATTAAATTACCTATAACTTAGGTGCATAAAAACATAAGTCGAACAGTATATGCTACCTATATCTCCGGTACATAAAAAAGATAAGTGGTAAAGCGTATGTTACCTATAACTTAGATTCATAAACAAAAAGGCAAAAAAGTGTGGTACCTATATCTCATGTATGTAAAAACACAAGTCAATTAATACCTTCTTTTTTTTGTTAAAGGAATATGTTACCTATAATTTAGAGATATATATATATATATATATCAAAAAAATGTATCACCTATATCTCAGGTATACTATACTTAAAAGAACAACTATAAAGAACAAAATGACTGAACCTCATTCAAAGTTGAGCATATATTCAACATAAAATAATAATAATAATAATAGAAGAAGAAGAAGAAGAAAAAGTCGATACTATGACTGCATAGCAAATGGATATTAGACCACGCTTCAGCAGTCATTTGTGCTTTGGGATGAACCCCAACTCTGAATCTCCATTATTTTCTCATCTATTTAATGAGTGTTTGGCTTCCTTTGATTACTAAACTCACTTCATTATTTCTTTCTTATGTCAATGTACAACATTTAAAAAAGAAAAAAAAAATTCTTCCTAATTAGGTGCTTTACTTACCATAAATTTAGTCATTTATTATAAAACCACCATAAAAATTTGTTGTAGTTAATAACTTCATTATTTCTTACGTTTTATGTGCTCAAGGGTAAATTGGCTAAGGAAAGAAATATAATATTGGCTAATTATCTCATTAAGGTAAGTAATCTAAGATAATGGGCAATATTGGAACAAAAAATAATTTTAAAAATATAAAAATCAAAATGACAGGACCCGACCCAATTTCCACTTTGAAATTCGAGCCAAGTCCTGTGCGTGTCCGACACCTGGCGAATGTCGGGCACAAATGTCCTTTTTACCCTTCTTACTTCAACTTTTTCTTAAGATTGCCTTAGACTTCTGCCGAAAATTCGGCAGAGTCTTCCCTGTATTTTTGACTTACCCCAAAACTTTTCACCTGTCAAACAATCTCAGAAACCCTACCAACAGCCAGACTAAGTCAACAAACAGATTCCAACCTCGGTTCCTTATGTTCAACATGATATCAGAGCATTTTCTAGGGTTTTCAAGGTTGCAAGGATTTTCTGCAAAACTTTCCCTTGGCGCGGAAACTATAATTGGCCCGGTGGTGGATCCCGCGTACTTCTACGGCCTGGGGGCGAAAAACAGGTTGAAAATGTGAGTGGACCAAAGCAACAATAATGTTCTTCAAAACAATTCTCATAAACATAATATCCCCCATGGTAAAATAAATTTAGCTAAATAAAATTGAATACTTACTTATTATATCACGCGTAGTCAATTCAAGGCATTCTATATCAGTCATATTCAAACTTGAAAGTTTCATACAAACCACTGAATTCAAAGCTTTCATAAAAGTACTGAAATCCAACGCGTATAAAAACTCTGTACTCAAATCTTTCATAACTGAACAAATATAAAGGGATCTATATCTGAAAAATCAGAAAAACTGATTTATAATAGCTGAAAATCAACATTTAATAAAGAAACTCAGAATCCTTTGAAAATACCACCGGTATGTACCCCTGTCATTTCCGTCAATTCCCTGGCAGGGCTCGGGCGTCACACAGACTTACCCGAGCCGCAAACTGGAGAAATCAGGGGACTATGATCAGCCTGTCCCGCCGGCAGATTCCACGATGACACCAAGTCAACTCGAGTCGCTCTGGCAGGATGCAGGGGACCGTAGTCAGCCTGATCCGCAATCCTGGCAGGTCTCGGGGACATAAAGTCGGCCGAGCCGCAATCCTGGCAGGTCTCGGGACACCAAGTCTGCCGAGCCGCAAATCCTGGCACTCACGGTCCGAGCGTCCCCGAAACTCGTGAGGCAAGTCAAGTGCACTGACTGAACTATAATCGGACTGGATGTCCGTAAACATCGGTCCGACTCTGGGTAATCACCATAAAGAAAAACGGGTACGAGGTGGTTTTAAAATAAAGTCCTTGTAAAAAGAAATATCTGAATAATAACTGTAAAACTAAAGTCGTGCTGCGGTCTTAACTGATTCAAAACTCAAACTCTGTTTCTGTAACTGGTAAATAAGCAGCACCGACTTATAGAATTATTACTATACTGCTCATATTCAAAATCGTATTAAAACTTACTCAAAGACTGAATGAAGAAACTTACTCAAATAAACTCAAATATAAAACTCATTTATATAAAATCATTTATAAAATCTATTTTATATAAAAGCACATCAATTCATATAAAAGCACATCAAGTCATTCATGAAATCTGATTTATGAAAGAAGGTCCACTCACAGATGGTCAAAGCTAATTTGACCCTTTGAAGCTTCCTCATGCTGATCGGCTGGACCTCTGATGCCTGATTATCCATAAAGATTAAATTAATAAACTGCTGAATAAAAAGAATTTCAACTAAACACCCTGCCCCCGGCTCCTAGAAATACGTTCACTTGTTTCAGGTTTAGGCCAGATTTGGAAGACCCGACGCTTACTGAAGCGATAAGCTATCCGACCGGCCGACCCGGGACCCCGCGGGTCCACGGCCTCCGATGGCCAATCTGGGCTTCCATGAAGGTTTCTCATACAGCGGGAACCATATTCTGCGAATTTGGTCCGAATCGGACGGTCGGATCGGCCAAAATCGCGTTATCTCTTAAAACCCTAACCCTAGCCCCAGGGTTCGCGATTCCGGAGTATGCGGGAGTCCGATTCGCAATCCGTCGAATCCTACACGATCCTGAAATCACGTAGACCGACATATCCGAAATTCAGCTCGATCCGACTATTTAACGACACAGCACTCACGGATCGCGCGATATGAAAAATCCGTTCGGGGCTCAAACGGACTCCGAATCGAGATCCGCGAAATTCCACACGCTCGTGACGACACGAGGGTCACAAATCTGCACATAATTATATCATTACCCTCGCCCACGCGCTCCAGCACGTACGGGCAGCTTTGGGTGTCCAAAGCGATACCGGGTGGCCAAAAAATCTCGGAACCAAGACTCCAAACTCCTACCCTAGGTAAAACACCCCATTTGGAGTCACTTTTGTTCTTGGACCACCCCCAAAAAGTGACCAGAAACCATAGTTTCGAAGGGCCGAAGTTTCGGCCAAACTTCAAGTCGAAAATCGAACCTCTTATCGCTAAAATCGATCGAAGCCCATATACCCATCAGCTAGAGCACGAACAATAGATGAGAAACCATACCTTACTCGATCGATTTGGTGGAGAAACGAAGGAGAATTTCGAGCTGGAAGTTCGGGTGGCTTTGCAGGAACCTCCGTCGGAAAACATGGTTTTCCGGCCAACTCAGGGCGGCCCCGGGGTTGAGATCGCTCAGGTTGTGACGGCGACACGAAGGCGGACCCGTAGGTACCAACGGCGGAGATCGGCTTGGCCTGTGGTGGCCGGGCCGTCCCTTGGAAGGCGAAGGGTCGCACGACCCCAAATCGCGCGAAGGAGAGAGAGGGAGGAGAGAGAAAGTGACGGGGAGAAGAGAGAGGGGTATAAAATCTGACTTTTTGGCCAAATTACCATTTTGCCCTTCGCGGTTTTTAGACCATAACTTCTTCGTTACAGCTCCAATTAGGGTCTACTCCGTGTCTACGAACTCCTTTCGCCGCGCTCTACGCAATGGCGTAAGCGAAATTCCCAAATTCTTTCTCGATTAAAAAGTCAAATTTTCCCCCATTAAAATATGCGAGGGCAATTTGGTCATTTTGCTAAAAGATATTTTCCTTACCTTTCTAGATATTTCTTTCTTTTTTTTGATATTTTGTTTTGGGTTCTTACACAAAAGGTTACATCATACAATATTTAAAAAAGAATGTAATCCTATGTGGCACAAAAGTCAAAGGATTTGTATCAAAGTCACCAAATTCGATGATTAAACCCAACTCTAGGATGGGAATTTGGATATATATCAACTTTTCTATATTTCAAATATATATATATATATATACAGTCATGATCTCTTGGACTACAGGGGTCCAAGAGATTTGTGGTCACTCACCGTTGGATGTAAATTCAACAGTTCACTCACTCTTGCACTCATTTTAAGAAAATTTTTTGAACCATTAGATTAATATCCAACGGTGGGTGTCCGATCTCTTGGACCACAGGAGTCCAAGAAATTGTGGTCACCTACCGTTGGATATTAATCCAATGGTTCAAAATGATATATATAAATGCAATATGACATAAATGATTATTACCCGATTCAAGTCAACCGTTGAATTTACATCCAACGATGAGTGACCATAAATCTCTTGGACTACAGAGGTCCAAGAGATCAGGACTGTATATATATATATATATATATTACGTACGCTAACAATTGTTCAAACACAACCGTCATGGTGAAACTTTATACCTATTTGTAATATAAGTCCTGATCTCTTGGACTACATGGATCCAAGAGATTTGCAGTCACTCACCGTTAGATGTAAATTCAACGGTTCACTCACTTTTGCACTCATTTTAAGAAATTTTTTTGAACCATGGGATTAATATTCAATGGTGGGTGACCACAATATCTTGGACTCGTATGGTCCAAGAGATCAGGACTGTTTGTAATAATTCCTTATTTTGATTTCAATTACGGATTAATAAACTCAGTCCTGATCTTTTGGACCACAAGAGTGCAAGAGTGAGTGAACCGTTGAATTTACGTCCAACGGTGAGTGACCACAAATCTCTTGGACCCCTATAGTCCAAGAGATCAGGACGGTTAATAAACATGCCATAATATCAAAGAAAAAAAGGAAAAAAAATATTTAAAGAGAGAAAACAAGAACAATAAGTAGTAGGAATACAAAAATCACGGGCATATCTTTATTCAAAATTATTGTTTACTTTCCTCTCTCTGTTTTTTCTTCTCTTTCTCTGGTTTTCACCTTCTCTCGTTTTTCTTTGATTCTACTTTTGTTTTGAAGTTCTCATTAGTCATTCAATTTTTTAGCATTGTCTAATGATCTCTCCCTCAAGGGCATAGTTGCTTTGTTGGTTCTCCCTTACGAGCTGAGTTGCTTTGTTGGTCTCTCTCACGGGCAGAGTTGTTTTATTGGTTTTCTCTATTGATTTTCACTAGAGCGTGTTTGGTTTTTGTCCTTCGTTGTTTTGTTCTGAAGGTTGCAGTCGGTGGCATTATCTTCCTCAAAGACGCTTGTGCTTACTCCAAATGGGAGAGAGGGGATGTTAGTCAACCCGTTTGGAGGGAACCTTTTGGTGACTCATGTTTCCCAAGGCAGCCACAACGTGAATCTGCAGGTTGCTGCCATTCTGGTTTTCATGATTCAGGGAAGCAGTTGGAGCAGTTTGTGAATGGTCTTCATTTTTTTAAAAATTTAACAGATAAGATAGACTTGTTGGCAGTTATTTGCGGTTCTCCTTTTCTGTTTTATGAATCTGATATATCATATGATGGGCCTTCATTTATTTTTTGGGTTCATTAAGGGGGTGTATTTAATTGAGATTTTAAAGACTATTTTGGGATTAAAAAACAGCCTTGTGGTATTCAATTAAGACTTTTAAATAATCTAAACAAGTCTTGTGGTATTCCATTAAGACTATTATGATTTTTAAAAGAGAGTGTCGAAATCACACGGTATTCAATCAAGACTTTAAACAAGTAACAAAAAATCTTATGGTATTCAAAAACTTGCTAATTTCGATTAAAATGTGAAATTGTGTGGGACTTTTTAGTAAGAAGTATAAATACCAAACGCTATCTCAAATCTTACCCCAACCCGTGAGATTTTTCACGTGAGATTTTTTTTTTCTCTGGATTTTTTTTTCCTCTGCGGCGATCCCTAGGTACGCTTAGCCCTTTACATAACCATGGCTCATGCTGGCCTTGACTTTACAATTTTTATACCTTACGTTGTGGGCAAGCTTTTAGAGGAATACTTGAGACCAATTCAGTAGGCTGTGCTTTGTTCAATCCTCTCAGATGTATACAACAAACTCATTGGGGGCAAGAGAATTTCCAAAAACCGTTGAGTTTTTTGGGTTTCTTTTTTACCTTCCAGATATAGTAGACAAATAATCCGATATGATTGCCAGACAAAATTATGTACAGAATATCATTGCCAGACTAAATTAGATACAGTAGATCATCTGTTCGATGAAATGCCTCAAAGAGGTTTTGCTGCAGTAGCTGGGATCCGATATGGGTTACTAGCATAATTGCAGTTAGCATTGTCAATTTCAAAAAGTTAAAACCAAAACTTATTTAGCTAATGTGGTGTATTTTAAGCCATTGAATTTTTTAAACTCATAATCCGTTAAATCCATATGGTCCTTTCAAATCTTTTAAATCTTTTAAAATACATAACTAAAAAATCTTGATTATAAAAAATCCATAAATAAAATCTTATAAGTCATTACATTATGTTTAATTCTACTAGACTTTTTTATTCCTAAATAGTCTTTTAAAATCCCAATTGAATACACCCCCTAAGTGTTGGGGCTAAAGCTTGCTTTTGACTTAACCCACGTGTCTCTGTGTTTTTTACTTCTTTCCTTTAGTTTTCGATTTGCCTATCTTTATATTTTTAATTTTTCTTATTTTCTTTTGTGGTGATTGTTGATATTCCTTGTGAGCAATTTGAAGAGGTGTCCAAGATTCCTCTTTTTTTCATTCTTTTGTTTCCTAGTGTTTGGTTCAGCCTGCAATAATTTTTTTAAAATTTTTTTATAAAGATTATGCTATTATTCATGCCTTTCACATTTGAGTTTCAGATAATTTTCTTTCTATCTTTTGTGTTTCTATTTTTTTAAAAAAACTAATATCAAATGATAGAAAAAAAAAACACAAAAAATGATAATTCAAGAAATAAGACTGTATCTAATATGAAAAATATGCAGATATTTATCACCATATAAATTATAATAACAACCAATAACATATGAACATATTATTAAGTCTTCGAGGATGGCCGGGGATTGTATTGTTATCCCCATTTATGAACTCGGGGCGATAAGTGATATATTTATTTTTAATTAATAATTATATATAATATAATATAACAAGCAAAAGGTACATGATTGTTGAATTGAATTTTATACCTTGGTGTGGATAATATGAGGTTTGTTCAAAAATTGAGATGATTTTGATTAGTTAAGTTGAATTTTATATTTTAATTGAATATAACAGAGTTAAATTATAGTTTAAAATGAAATTTAAGTGTTATAATGTAAGGTAAATATATTTTTTTGATTAAAAAAAAAGGAATTTAGGATGAGTTTTTTGTTGTTGTCAAAATTGCAATTCATTGCAAACCCTCAAAGAGGTAAAGAACAGTACAAATAAAGTCAAATAAAAACACCGACCAGAAAACTAAAAAACAAACAAGAACAAATTTAGCTAAAATCAATACAATATAGCATAAAAATCATGTTCCTGAGCCGAACTTAAAAGTCAAAAACCAACAAAAAGGCATTCAGCCCACGTCAAGACATATAGCCCAACAGGATGAAAATAGGGACGGGAATTCCCCAAAAATATATCATCGGGGATGTGGCAAGAACAGGCTCGTTGCCTGCCTATGCCAACGAAGTGACGCAATAGCAGTAATGGAATCGCAGCCCACCCAACGTATGGGCATAAACGTCATTTGCCGGTTTACTCCAGTCTTTCTGGTAAAATCTTGTCCACGCCGTAGTCAAAACCCTTTTGTCACAGCCCATTGACCCACCCACCTCACTCACCAATTAAATTCCGCCACGCGGGGCTAGCGTAGAATCAAATTTTAATCTCGACCTTTCTTTTACCCACAGGTAATTAAATCAGAACCCGCGATGGCTCTTTGAGACGTTGACCCTGGGCCTCACTCTCTTCTCGCGCACCACACTCTCGCAAAACCCATAAACACTAGATATTCACTATTCAGCGCTCTTTCGCTCTCTCTCGCCTGAAGCGGTCACTTCAGGATTTTTGTAGGCGATCTTCTTCTCTGTAAGATTGGTTCTCTTTCTCTCTGAATCTGGTTTTAGCTCTGTTTATCATGTATAGCTTCATGTCAAAGTCTTAAGAATCAAATCGAACAATTTCTTTCTTTATTTGATATGGGCTCTCTTCGATTTGTTAGAGAATACCAATGTGGGTGTTTCGGATTTTGGGTTTTGGATCCTTTCTTATTAATTTGAGTTGGGTAATCTGTGTTTGTGAGCAAAAACTAAATGACCCATGAAGGGCTCTCCCGTTTGTTTGATTGAAATAGTGTTAGATGATGATTTACTTTTACGTTTTTGGGGAATAGTGCGAGTTTAAGTGGACCCAATCACCCTTTTCATCTTTGGAGCTTATGCTGGTTTTCTCGGTAGCATCAGTCAGATTTGGTCTTGAAATCTTTTGGGTTACTGGATTTATAAGAAGTTTAGGCTCAGATGAACTATGGGGGTTAGTTTGAAGTTAGCTTTAAGGCACCGGAATAACCAAAGGTTGCTGGTGTTTGTATGAAATAACACTTGGGTGTTGCGATCTCAGAATTTTGGTTAAAATGATGTAGATTAAAGTCTGGAAGAGAAGTATTCATTATATTCTATTCGCTTTGAACTCAAACATCCTTTGTGTTTGTGTGTGTAAATGCGGTTTAGTGAGATATTCATCTATAGTTTTGCTGAAAATGAGTCATCAACTAGGAATTCAATGATGTCTTTATGTTGAGGCATCAAAAATTTAATATATCATCGTCTTGAAAAGTCACTATGTGACATGTTTCCATTAGAGTCTCTGTTAAGTACTCTAATATTGTAAAGATGTTTTCTTTCTTTGGTGATGACCAAAAGGCTCTGCTTAACTTTTCCTTAAAAACACAATGCTCAAAGATAAGTTGGAACACAAATAAATATTTGCGCAAGTAATTTGCTCGTGCATTGCATTATTCTTTCTGTTGGGTAATACATTGCATTTATTACTGCTCAAATTATGCTTTTTCTGTTTTCTAATTTTTAATTTTTCCATCAGTGGCAGGACCATTCTTGCCTAATTCTCAATTTATCTGTATTGACACGTTTTTTTAAAACAGTTCTTAGTAACTATGGGCAGCAGTCCAGCACCATTTTCAGATATTGGAAAGAGAGCAAAAGGTATCAAGTTTCAGATTTCATGCGTTAAGATTAACAAGAAAGTTTAGATGGATTTTGGAATTTATTTTAATTTATTTGGTGGCTTGAATTCTTGAATGATAATTTGGACAGAAAATCTTTAAAGATAGTGTTGTAATAGCCAAAATTGGAACCCACATAATGGCAGAGAAATTCTTTTCACATGGCTTGTTTTTCTCTTTACCTGCTTGCTGTTCTCATAAAATTTATTGCTTCTTGTTTCATGTTTGATGATTAAATGTTGGCTTTTTTTGAGCTGCAGTATTTTTATCTCAAGTAGTATAGTTCAAGTTGTTCTTAACGTTCCTTTCCTTTATGCAGATCTCTTGACCAAAGATTACAACTTTGACCAGAAGTTTACTCTGTCGGTGGTTGGCTCCACTGGGCTGGTATTATCTAATTCCACTTTCTACATTTTAGGTTCTTTCTTCCAGTTTGATTTGTTTACTGGAAAGCTAAACATTTAAACTTTGCTGTTTTTCTACCAACTTTCTGAACTTTAGCTATAAAGTACAATACTTGTTAGCCACTGTAAAAAGAAGAATCATGGTTGTTTAGTAAATTCCCTTCCTTATCCCCCCAATATTTATTTTCACAAATCAATCAGAATATTAGACATGATCTAAATAGTTAATCAGTTTATGCCCTTTGCTAAAAAAACTCCCCAAGATGATACATTTGTGCTGATTTGTGTAGCAGTGGAAAAGGTGCTTTGTACATACAATTACATCTGATGTTAAGACAAGTTTGAGTGCATGCGTAAAGCTGAAAATTTTATCAGTGCCAGATGCATGCCTGAATACGTGGGTTCTTGGTCAAAAAAAATTTGGTTGTTCCCAGCATCTGTTTGCTGCGATTACTGTAATATTGTCTTAAATTGGTGTGAAGCTTTAGATATGTTATTACCCACATTTTATTTTCACCCACTTCTGCTTACCAGCAAGCCGGAGCTCTAAAATTCTCTGTATCTAGTGTTGTTTTCCACTATTATTTCATTCTAGTAACGTATTATAACTTAAATTGGCATTACCCTTATCAGTGGCTTCAGGTGGTAAAAGAAGGGCATCTGGGCATTTAAGAAATGCCTAGTATTGCTGGATTCTCTGTATTCTATTAATACATTTATGCTATATGTTTTTGTTTGCTTATAGAAAATAGTATTTATTTTCCCACTAGGTTATGTGGCTAATCTGGCTTATAATATTCAATATTGCAGGGACTTACAGCTAATGGTTTGAAGAGGGATCAAATTTTTGTTGGTGACATAAATACCCTGTACAAGAGTGGAAACACTACCGTAGATGTGAAAGTTGATACTTATTCTAATGTAATGATTTTATTTTGAAATAACTCTCATTTTCCGTATATTTATTGATACTATCACATATTGTGAGTATATTTGGCTAAATCTCCACTTTTCACGTTTTCTATTGTCTTTCTTTTCTGATCTCAACTGTATCTTTAACTTTACGTTTTTAATTCTTTGCAGGTGTCTACAAAAGTGACTGTGAGTGATATCTTGCCGACCACGAAAGCAGTGTTTAGCTTCAGAATACCAGATCACAAATCTGGCAAGGTCAGTGAAATTCAGCGTACAGGAAATTTATTTTTTTATTTTTTTTTATTGTTTTAAGGAATAAAGTAGAACAAAAAATCATGGTCATTCAATATGGAGCTGTATGATATGTGGTTTCCTCTGTGTGCACACATTCATTTTGAGTCTTCAGAAAGTCATTATGTTTCCGGTACCATTATTATGTTTATTTTGTTTTGATTTCCACAGTTGTTAATCTTATCATGGTCCCTGTAGCCCAAACTCGCTTTGATTGTCTCAATTGATTCTTGGATTTTGATCCAGCAATTATAACATCATAATTTGCTAAATTACTAGTTTATGATACAAACTGATTTCATTTGAGAAAACAGCACCACCCTTCAATCTGTCTGCAAAACCGAAGGTTGGTCCTGTATTACAGTTCTTAAGGTGGGGCCCAGATTCAAGTAATTGCCACTGATGTGAGACAGAATCGTGACAGCAGCCCCTCCCCCAAATGACAAAACAAGAATTACTTATTAAGTCCTGTATAATTACAGATCATGTATACCTAGCTCACACATTTAGCTCATTTCTTGATGCTGGCTATAAATAAACTAATTTCTCTTGTACAGTTAGCTTTAAAGAGACGTGTTTGGTTTTGAAGTTGTATATTTTCACAGATTATGTATCCTAGCTCGCACATCTAGCTCATTCTCGATCCTGGTTATGAATAAACTAATTTCTCTCATAAGTTTAACTTAGAGGGACGTGTTTGTAGGTGCAATTCTTAAATTGAAGCTCCTAATGGTATAATGTGAAAATCAATGCCAAATTCAGGCTTGCTGGTAAAATTCTTGACTCTTTCTTCATACAATTGCAGCTGGACGTGCAGTACCTTCATCCTCATGCAGCCTTTGATTCCAGTATAGGCCTGAACCCAACCCCTCTTTTAGAACTGTCGGCAACAATTGGAAGTAAGGATCTTAGTTTGGGTGGTGAAATTGGATTTGACACAGCATCCTCTTTGTTGACCAAATACAATGCTGGGATCAGCTTTAACAAGCCAGATTTCTCTGCAGCGCTTTTGCTGTAAGTCTATGAAACCTCATATCATATTCCTTGTTTGGAAAAGTAATTATGCTTGTCTTTCTTCCTGTTCTAATAATTTATGTTTCTATGACGTCCCTGGAAGTCCTGTCCCACCCCTCATATTAAAAAATTACTTATGATTTTGTATCTTCATGTGTTTATTTCTCGAATCTGTAATATTAGTAAATTCACATCATGAACATGGGTTTTTGATGTGTCTGATATGGGCCTGGCAAATTATTTTTCCGAAGTCGGACCCCTCATTCTCTACTCCTGTTTCAAGTTTTGGCATAGGTTGCGACTTTGCACTTACTGTTGGCCAAATGATTGAAAATCCCTTTCCTCACAAACTTCCACTTATAATTGGTTGAACCTGACTTCCACTTAAAACAAGGGAGACCACCAACCTCTTAGTTGGTGGTGAAGGTGATGTTTATAGTCTAATTTAAGGGAAATGATATTCAATCATAAGTCCATGGCTAGGAGGTGGTAATTATGTCAACAAGATTGCAGGGATTTTTTTTTTTTTTACTGCATTTGCTGAATCCTACATTTTTCATGGTTGGACTTGAAAGGATGCATGGATTAGGATGCTTAAATTTTATGTTCTACAATTACAAAGTAATTTAGAAGATTTTATTGCTTAGTTCTCTTAATCAAATTTTCAGGCAATTATCAATGCTTTCCCCTACATGGATATCTGTGTTGGGACTAACTTCTTGGCAGTGCCTTCAATACATATGTAGTGTTCCAGTGGGTTTATGTAACTGTGTTAATTGCTTAATGCTTTGGCATTGTAATTGGAACTCATGTTTGTTGATGCAGGACGGACAAAGGACAGACATTGAAGGCATCTTACATTCATGCTGTTGACTCCTGCAATGGAACTGCAGTTGCTGCCGAACTGACCCATAGATTTTCCACCTTCGAGAACAGCTTTACCCTTGGCAGCTCTCATGTAATCAATCCATTAACTGTGGTAAAAACACGATTCTCTGATAATGGGAAAGCTGGTGTGCTATGGCAACGTGAATGGAGACCAAAGTCATTAGTAACTGTCTCAGCGGAGTATGACTCGAAGGCACTTAATGCATCCCCAAAGATAGGTCTTGCTCTCGCGCTCAAGCCTTGATATCTTTCCATGCAAGTTGGAATACCTTTGAGCTTGTTACATTCTTTCCCATGAAGTCAATGAGTATCATTTGCTAGCCAAATTATATTGGACAACTACGGATTTGGTGTATCGATAAAAATGTTTTACAAGCATTGTTTGGGAGATGGACCCAGTTTTGGAATTTTCACAATGCCTAAGCTGCGGAAATTTCAGCCGTTGACACGTATAAATTTTGATTTTTTGTATTAATGAAATTAATGCCCAAGGTGCTTATTTGCTTTGTCATGTCCAGTGGACGTTTTATTTGATTCAATTGATTCCCTGGTGCTGAACTTGCGGAGACTCCATTTTGTAGTTTGCATTCTTAAAGACTAGTCTTTCATGCCAGAAAGGAAAACATACTGTTGTTGAAACAGCGTAACGGAAATAGGGAAACTCCTTTAGGCAGAGTCCTAAAAGGGCTCTAGGTAAAGAGTTCTAGACAGAGCTGTCCATAAACAGCTTTTATTCTTAATGTAAACTTTAAGTGCTTTTTAACAAAAACACAACCAAGTAAAACCAATTTTACATAAACACTTTCCGCGGCCTTGCATTTTTGGGAAACATTTTTAGTGATTCTTCACTAAGCGTTAATATGCAGAAATTTTGATACAACTTCACTAGTAGCAAATATAGAAGTAGCCTTAAACAAGGATTGAGATTTTATGGTACCAATTTGCAGTACCCGATACTTAGGCCCCGTTTGAGATTGCTTTTTTTTGGCCAAAAACTTACTTCACTTTAAAGTAGCATTTTAATATGTCCACTTCCACATCCACCTCCACCACCATATTCACCACCTACAAAACCACCGCCACCGTCACCACCACCACCACATCCTCATCCTCTGCCACCACCACCTCCTCCATCACCACCACTGATGTGTCGAATTCAGTTGGACCAAAATCGATTCAACTGCATCCTCAACTTGTGATACTTGCAAGTTCACGAGCCGTTCGATAGTATAGCAAGAACAAGAACCGTAATTGAAACTTGGAAACTAATCAAACTTGAAAACTTAAAATAAGAAATTACACGATAAAGAAAAGAGAAAGTACAACTAAGAAAAACATAAGGGAACATTTAGCCAAAGGGTTTTGCTACAAAAATTGAGAACTTAAAAGAAAAACTAAAAGAATTTGAGGGAGAGAAGGGAGAGGAGCTCTAGATAGATGTTTGAGAGCTCCCCCTCTTGGGGTGTGTTTGAGAATTTAGACAATTTGAGAAAGAGAAGGGAGAGGAGCTCTAGAGAGGTGTTTGAGAGCTCCTTCCCTTGGGGAGTGTTTGAGAACTAGGAGAATTTGAGAATGAGAAGGGAGAAGAGCTCTAGAGAAGTGTTTGAGAGCTACCCCCTTGGGGTGTGTTTGAAAGCTTGAGAAACCTCACTAAGGGAAGTAAAAATTTGAATTGAGTATTGCTTCTACCTACGACACCCATTTCACCAACTTCCTCATAAAAAATAATTAATTCAGGCATAGGTCATGCATGACAATGCATTGCAATATGCTTGTAAGCTCTTTTTGGGCTTGTTCCTCCATTGATAAAATTCTAGAAAAATATGAGTCTTGAAGTTATTTGTCTTCTCTTTCCAACCATGCGTAGCCCAGCTCAAGGAAAAATCGGAAAGGCCTTCAAATATCATTTTTGCATAGTAACGCAGATGCTGCCGAATTTCACGTTAAGCTGCAAAAACTTGCATAACTTCCTTTAGAAGACTCAGAATCATGAACCATAAAATGCTCCATAAACTAGACTTCTACATCTTTCTAATGGCGTATAGCTCATTAGCTGGTTATTCCTGAGCACATACAGTCCAATTTGTGAAGTTGACTGATCTGCAGACACAGTTTTGAGCTAACTTGACTCCAAAATACATTCAATGAGTCTTTAAGTTTAAAACATTGAAACAAACACAAAAGATATTAAAAGCACAAGTTTAACTAAAAAACATAACGAAATCATAAGTCAGAAGAGTACAAAATTATATGTTATTATGCACTGATCAACCACCACTACCATCACCACAACCACCACCTCTACAACCAACCCCGCCACCGCCACCACCACATTCACCTCCATCTCTTTCACCACCACCTCCACTCCACCACCACCACTACACCACATGATTAGCACATAACACTTTCGACATCATGTCTATTTTAGTCATTATTCACAGTTTCAATAGTTTTATATTAAAATTTACTAAACGGTTTTGACACTGTTTTTTGTACTAAAAACATTTAAAAATATTGTTTACCAAACATAAAGTTGCTTCACTTTACAGCTACTTATTTTCAAAGCACAGCAAAAGCAACTTTTTTTCAAAGTGACAGCAATCCCAAACTAGGTCTTAGCTTATTAGTTTAGCTTAAAACTTGCCACAGTCCACCTCACACCACATTATTATTCTTTTAATCCACCTATAATCTTCTTCTTCTCCTCTTCTCTTCTTTGTCGCAGTTGCTCAACTCCTCTCTCTTGTCTCGACTCACCTTCTTCGTGTCAGTCATCTTATCCCTCTCCAGATCTAGTTGGATCTTACCTCATCTCCATTCTATCTCCAAATCTGGTCTGATCTCTTCTCCTCTCTCTATCTCTCTCTCCCTCTCTCTCTCTCTCTCTCTCTCTCTCTCTCTCTCTCTCTCTCTCTCTCTCTATGGAAGCTTTGGATGAAAGTCCCATGAGGCAGAAGCTTTGTTGCACAGCTGTGCTATGCCTTGAGCGTCTTTTTTTTTTAAAAAAAACAGCCTTGCCAAACGACGTCGTTTGGTCCAAGGCTCAGTCAAATTTTTTTTAAATGACCTGGCCTCAAAATGACGTCGTTTTGGGCTAGTTTAAATATAAAAAAGAAAAAAGAAAAAAGAAGAACACAGCCCTTCGAATCTGCACTGCAGTCCCAAACCCTTCATTCCCAATTTCACACCTCCTCTTCCCACCCTGTCAAACCCTAACCTCTCCCAACCTCCCAACCTCCGACAACCTCCATCAACTCTTCGCCGGTGGCCCAGTGCCGATCACCGCCGCCGTTCGGAACTTTTACACTAAGCCCCCTTGGCCACATAATCCTGGATCCGCCACTGTGTACCTCAACCATATTAAGCATCAAACTCACAAGTGGTGAGACCAGATGAGACCTAAATGCATGGACTCATGCTCCCTTTTGAGTGTGGTGCACTAAACCACACTCAAGAATTTCTCCATGTCCACATGGAATTTCTAGATGATGTGGAAACATCAACTCAATGCCCAATAAGGGCATAAAAACTTACTTGTAATGGGAATAACATTATTTTGCTATCCTTAACTAATAACACAATGACATTTGAAAAAATTATCTCATATATTATTGTATTATTTGTCCGGGATAGCTTTATGTTGCATGAGAGTGTATTTCAAATAAAGGGTCATTATCCCCCACTCACGTTTTTTTTCCAATTCCCCACTCACGTTTAGTTGATTTATAGTTTCACCATCAAATCAATCCCTTAACGACGACGTTTACTCAAAAGTTCCCATTTCCCAAACAGCCCTCCTCTTCCCTCCCCACTCCACCTGCATCCCTAGATCTCACCTCCTCCCCTCTCGTAGATCCCAAACACTCAAAAAAATGTCGCACTCCGAACGCGACACCGTTCCGCTCCACCCTTCCTCCCAATCGGACATCGACGAGATCGAAAACCTAATAAACGCCAGCGTCCAATCGGGCCCCACCACCGTGCTTCCCGCCAAACCCCCAAGTCCGACCCGAGCCTCGATCCCCGTCTCATCCTCGCCGTTCATCCAATCAAACCTCCCGCCGCCAGCTCCTTCTGCCTCCTCCAAACAGAAGCCGCCATCTGTCCCGGCCCCACCGCCCATTCCCTCCACCAACAACGGCCCGGGTATCGTGCCTTCCGGGTTCGGGTCCCCGCCCAACACGCTGACGGAGCCCGTTTGGGACACCGTGAAGCGCGACTTGTCGAGAATTGTGAGCAATTTGAAGCTTGTGGTGTTCCCCAACCCGTATCGTGAGGACCCGGGAAAGGCTCTGAGGGATTGGGATCTCTGGGGACCTTTCTTCTTCATTGTGTTCTTGGGTCTCACTCTTTCCTGGTCTGCATCTGTCAAAAAGGTGACTTATTCTTTAACTTTTTCAAGTTTTTGGTTTTGCGTAATGAAATGACGAATGGGATTGTTTATTGAACAGTCTGAGGTTTTTGCTGTTGCTTTTGCTGTGCTTGCTGCCGGTGCTGTAATTTTGACCTTGAATGTGCTCCTACTGGTAAATCTCTCTCTCTGGCTCTACTTAATGTTGATTTGTTTATGTTGGTTTTTGGATGTCAAGTTTGCATCTGAATTGGAGATCCCTTAAACTGAGATCTCTTCTTACTTTGTATGTGTACTCTGTCTAATATCAATAATGCTGCTGTCACCAACTTTGTTATGGTTTCTCTATATGTATTAGTACCCTGTTAGAAATGGATGAGGTCTAGAGTGAGCCCAGATTTGAGTAAATGAGAAACTGACACACTTTGGTGAACAATTTGGTGAATGTAGCAGTGCTTCATCTATAATAGTTATTTTTTTCTTTCGTGCGGTGAAAGAAAGTATAGCATGTTACATATCTTCATACTTGTATGTGTTATCTGCGTACAAATTATAGTTATTTTCTCACTTAATGTGCAGCATGTTATGCTGTCAGATTGTAAATCATGATGGTTGATTAGGGAGAATCATGTATGAATAATGAATGTGCAATCTTGATTCACACTTCGGAAAGATAGCATGCTAGATATATTGGATATAGATGATTCTCTTGCAGAATAAGAAACTCAAAGAAAAGTTGTGTTTTCAGGGTGGACACATAATATTCTTCCAGAGCCTGAGTCTTCTGGGTTATTGCTTATTCCCTCTTGACATTGGAGCTCTAATCTGTATGGTAAAGGACAATGTGATATTGAAGGTGGTTGTGGTCAGTGTAACATTGGCTTGGAGTTCTTGGGCTGCATATCCTTTCATGAGTTCAGCAGTCAACCCCAGGAGAAAAGCCCTCGCACTTTACCCTGTTTTCCTACTGTATGTATCTGTTGGTTTTCTCATTATTGCCATCGATTAGCACATCAAAACTAAGCATGCTGTTAAATAGGATTTTTGTTGGGTGCTTCATATTCTGACTTCTTGTTTGGGATTCTGGAGCTCCGTTTGTCTGCCTATATCAAATTTGTTGTATGAAACTTCTTACATGATTTTAATGCTATAACGACTCATACTTTTTGCCACTCCTGTGATAAGACGAGTTCATCCTTGTTCATTGTTACATGTGATGCATAGTGTAGAACTTAGTTGCATAATCTGTAAGTTCTCAATTTATTAATAAAATTGCTGATGTATAACGCTGGTGTCTAAAAGCCATTTTTGCTACAAAGGCTGTAACCAGAACTTTCAACTCTTGTGTAGAAAATTTATTGTATATAACCATTGTATACAACTCATGTTACACAAAATTGCTCACATGATAACGTGCAAAGGGCTGAATGTAAATGTGAGGTTGATTCAACGGTTGTCTATCTGATTTTTCTCATGCTGAGCAAGCATTAGGGGCATGCTACCACTCGTTCTTACACGAGGACAGCGAGGCTTCAGTTTTCATTTGGTGTAGCATTAGCTGGAGGCTTTGCTGCTCTTAAAGGTGTCCCATATGCTTTATCAACTAATCTGTGGCTTAGCCCCAGGTGCTATAAAGTATAAGCATTGAAGCTAACTTCCAAGTTTGATATCATCACTGCTTTTACCACATCGATTCTAAGCCCTACCAAGTTCCAAGTTCCAAGTTCCCAAAAGAAATCAATTGCATGCAGTGACTTTTCTGCTGAAATCTCATGTTACCTTCAGCTGAGGGACATTCTATTGATAAATCCACTCATTTCACACACTAGATTCAGCGTTAGCCACTCTTTTGCGCTCTAGTAAACCAATATAAAAGATGCAAGCTCTTGGGTTAGTCCAAGTGAGACGGAGGATCGAGCTATGATTAGAATTTTGGTAGGTTAGGGGTTTGATCTCTTCCAATATAATTGAAAGAACAAAGTTGTAAACCATAACTTAGCTGTGTTTTTGGTCTCGCTGCAATGCTATCCGGTCGAAAATCGATGTAATTGTTAGATATCTTCACTGAGTACATTAGATTAGGCTCCATAATGGCTAACCTAAAACCCTACATCTTAAAGCCGTCGCTGCTTTTATACACAACAAAATTCAGTTCTCTCAATCATAGTCTAAAATATCGATAATATTGACGAAATATCGAGGATATTATCTTCTTTTTTTCGGGTCAATGATATTTTGGAACGTATCCATACATAAATCGTATAAATATCGATAATATTGGAAAATATTGATGTCAATAATTTCTCTCACACTTCAACAACATTTAGCCAAACTATCACTATAATATTGATAATATCAAGATGATGAAGACAATGAAAAATTTGGAGTTATTTATGCTAACACCTTGAGGTTTCTTGTGTTTTCGTAAAAACACCACCTCAGGTCTCAAAAATTACACGAACACCCCTTGAGGTTTCAGTTTGTTTTCACAAAACCCTTTTTCATTGATTGTTTGTCCAAAAATTGATGATTTCACAGGAAAAAAACTTATGCAGATGACAAAATTAACCTCAATGAAGTATATGCAATCTAATCTCAAAGGCCAACTTTGCCATTTGGAGAATTTTTTTGTATAAAATCATCAATCTTTGGATGAAAAATCAATAAAAAGGAGTCTTGTGAAAACAATTTAAAACCTTAGGGGGTGTTCTTGTAATTTCTAAAACTTCAAGGAGTTTTGTTAAAAAGCCAAAAACCTCAGGAGGTGTTAGTGTAAATAACTCAAATTTGAACCTTATAGGAACTCTATGTGGTACTAAGTCACTCATGTATCTTACCATGCAATGTATAAAGTGTAAAATACTGTAGTAAATTATTATAAATAAATGATTATGGTGTGTATTAATCTTTTTTCATTAATTATTACATATTTTATACACTCGCAGTGTTTGTTAGCTCACTGTATAATCAACTTAAATCAGTTAAACCTATCATGCAATGCATTTCCTTCCAATTTTTAATGATAAAATAATGGATAATTGACTAAACAAAGATCCTCTAAAGTTTCAAGAAATTTTTTCTAGTTTTTATTACAATTTATGTGGTTTTTATTCAATTTTTATTAATACGATAATATCCTGATATTTCCATCAAAATTTCTGTATTTTTGAACTACCAATATTTCCAAAAGCATCGATATTTTAGACCTTGCTCTCAACCCACACTAATTATATGTGGCCAAGACTTGTGTCTCTCCCCTTGCACCTTAATTCAAACCCCTTGCAAATCGACTTGGGTTATAAAAAAAAAAAAAAAAAAAAAAAAAACCAAAGTCCAATTATGTGAAGTATGTCTTTTAGCTTTCAAGATAAAATCCAAAGGAGAGGGAGGCAAACCAGTCCATACCTAATTTACCATTGGCAGCCAATAAATATTTGCAGAAAATCTCCCCTTATATTCAAGTTTTGGTATAAAAAAAAAAAAAAAAAGAAGGTATTTTTGTAGAAATGCCACTTGAACTTATATCTCAATTTTAATTTGTCACCTTAAAGAAAAATTTAAGAGAAATGTCACCTTAATTTTTTAAAATCCATGATTTGTCATCTCACTTGACACCGTCCAATTTTCCATTCATTTTAAGGGTATTTTAGTTTTTCCAATTTTTAGGATATTTTAAAAATGAAAAAATCATTCTTAATTTTTTGAAATCTTTTAAATAATTAAACTAGCTACTCCAACCAATCCCGCCCACCTTGAAATCCATTCCCCCTTCTCTCTTCACAACCCTTTCCTCATCTATATACCATGAAACACCTACCCTCCATACGCAAAGTCTCTTAGCCCACCCAAACAGAGTCCACCTTTTTCTTCTTCTTTTTGGTATTTTTTCCATTTCCATGCTGAGAGAGAGAGAGAGAGAGAGAGAGAGAGAGAGAGAGAGAGAGAGAGAGAGGAGAGGGATCCAGTGCGATTGTTTTGGGGGCGGGTTGGGTTGGGGTGGGGGAGAAAGGGAGAGAAATGTCTTTTTTTTTCTTTTTTTCTTTTCTTGAAAATAGAAAGACTAAAATACTCTTTAAAATGGGTAGTGTTAAAGTCGGATGACAGATCATGGATTTTGAAAATAAGATGACATTTGTCTTAAATTTTTCTTTAAGGTAACAAACTGAAACTCATGTATAAATTCAGGTGACATTTCTACAAAAATCCCAAAAATAAATCATCCAGATTTTAAAAAAGCATTCGAGTTAGGGGAGATTGGTGGATCAATTGGCCATGTGTTAATGAGTCAAAGTTCAAATACGATTGCTACTTTTTTTTCACAAATAAAGTACTAACTACACTATTCCAGAACAACTAGAACCACACAATTAGCTAAAGATACAGAAAATATTAAAAATGAAAGAAAAACATAAAAATATAAACAATATAAATAAGAAATAACACCAGCACTGTAAACCAGAAAGGTAACTAAAACAAAACAGAAAAATTTATAACTAATAGAAAAATATGACAAATCATAAATAAGAAAAAATACCAATAATCTGTAAATGAAATTCCCATGTCTAATTCCATAAGATGGGAATGAAGGATGTTTATTCCCATTTTTGGTCTTGTTTGGTTCACAGATTGAACTTCTATGGGAACAAAATTCTCATGTCTAATCCCACCAGATGGGAATGAAGGATGTTCATTCCTATGTTTGGGAACATTGGGAAATAAGGACTAGGAAATGTCATTTCCTCTCATTCTCATGTTTGGTTTGTGCAGTATTAAGAATGAAAAGTTGTTTAGTTTTTCAATAATACCCTTGACTTTGTTTGAGGGGTGGGCACGGTCTGGTTTGGACCCGTTTTTGCCTCAAATTAGAACCGAATTCAATACTATTCATCCAGTTTGGTTCGGTTCAATTTTAATAAAAAATTTTCAAAAACTATCCAGTTCGGATTGAACCGGTTCCAATCCGGTTTTGTTTTGAACCAGATTATTAAAATTATTTTTTAATACAAATTTCAATTGAAATTTTATTTTTTTGACTTGAAATTTAATAAATTATTTAATTTCATATAAAAATAAATATTAAAGCTAGAAAATAGAGATGTTTTAAAATTGAACTTGGATAAATATTAGTTATGAGATTAAAAATATAGCATTGAATATAAATAAATATTGAAATTATATATTTTTTAATTTGACCGGTTCGGTTCAGCCCGGTCTGATTTTTGAAGACATATAATTGGTCCAAACCGGTCCTGTTCAGTTTTTGACTTTTTGGTCAACTCGGTTTTTTTTTTTCCCTTTTTTTCGGTGCGGTTCGGCTTGGATTTCCGGTTTGCCGGTTTGAATGCCCACCCCTACTTTGTATTATTATTATTTTTGGTGAAAAAAAGTTTAGGGGGAAGGGAGGCTATCTCATCTCAGGGTCAGAGCATATCAAGGTCTCTTTAAGGACTTACAGAGGGAGTCTTAACCTTTTTTTTGATTTTTCAAATTACCCATTAAGAGGGATTATCGACTAATTTTGTATTATTAAAAGTTATTAATATGAAGAGTTTTTAAGGGTCAAAAGTGGTATTTAAAATATATAATAGGGGCAAGTTAGTCCCCAAAAAAATTGCATTAAATGCTTTCCCAAGTTTGGGGGAAAATTTTCCTAAGGTGAGCCAATGGTATGAAATTCCCCATTAGTTAGGTATTACATTCCCAAGGATGCATTTACCAAACATGAGAATGCAATTTCCTACCCATTCCCAAAGTCCTAAATTTTGAACCAAACGGCCCATAAAACGAAAAAGATTTGCATGATTAAACTCTAAATGCAGGCAAACTGGGTCTAGCATAGTTGAAAAGGGTTTTAACTTGCAAATTATTGGTTTCATGTTCAACCCCATGACACTTTAACAATATGTGTGAGAAAACTCTCCCTTTGCTAATTTCGGCAACCCAAAAAAAAAAAAAAAAACTCTAAACCTAGACCAAAGAGGGAAGGTTTGCATGAGCAACACGAAAAGAGATGGCAATGCAAAAAGGAATATTTGGCGTGATGACACATCCATTTATTAAGAAATGTTGCTGTTTCTAAACACTCAAACGCAGACCTACGCAGAGGAAGAAGTTCCTTGTAGATGAAGAATTATAAGCTCAAGTTCTGGATGTGGAAAGAAAAGAAAATTATTTAAGTTAAAATATTGAAGGAAACTAAAATGTTGAGTTGTATTTTGCCAAGTTGAAAACGACTTATGAGATTGGCCTAAAGGAAGTCCGTACTCAGAGGATAAGGCTTTGATGAGTTTTGGGCTTTTGCGTCATTATTTCTCAAATGAAAAAGAAAATGAACATTTGGGCTCCAATTAATAGTCACAATAACGAAGAACATGCGTTTGTTAGCATCTTTATAATTCTTGTAACAAACTTATATTCCAGAGTTTTCCGTTCAAACTGTATATAAAGCCCATATTCACATAGTAACAAATATATATTTTTACAATTTCTCTGCTTCCAATATCTTATAACCAATGCGTGTTGAAGAAAATTATGAGAATTTGAACAATGAATAGATTGAATTTTGGAATCTCCCATGTTGGTATTTAGGTACTTGTATTACGGTGAATGAAAATAGGTTTGTCGATTCTTAATTCTTAGCAAAAAGTATGACTAGAAAACATGGAAGGGAAGATATACAACGTTACATAAATGGAACTCAACTGAAATCATTGATGCTTATAATCTATTTGGTGAAGTTCTACTGTTTTGTCACTAGGAATTTTGTACTCACAATAGTGGAAGTTTGGGCTTGGCCTCGGAAATTTTGTTCTTATAACACCTTTATTTAATAAATATGACCTTTACTTAACCTGAGGAATTTCTCAACCTACATCCCCTACAGGATCTTTTTTTAACATGAAGCTGAAGGTATAGCAGCAGTAGGAGACATTTAGGCTCGCATTTTTGTTGAGAGGAAGGCCCAGCCCGCTAGGTTCAATTGGGGAGGAGGAATTGAACCTAGGCGTTCGGATGCATGGAACGACTACTAACTTAAACTTGGCTCTATTGATTTAAAATTTTGAAATGTGTCAACTGAATCAACTGATCTACTGCACTCCACATTAGTTTCAAATGTAGGAGTTCAAATACATGAAAAAAATACTATTAACCACTTGAGCTACAAACTCTTTACAGCCCGACAACTAACTTAACTTGACTCTATTAATTTAAAATTTTGAAATGTCCACATTGGTTTAAAATGTGTATACAGTTGAATCAACTGATCTACCCCCACTCCACAATGGTTTAAAACGTGTATGCAGTCATAAGCCAAAAATCTAACAGTACAGCAACCACAGAGCATCATGTCAGTGAGATGCCATACCACTGCAAACCCAGTGTGAGAAAATCCATGCTATTACAATAATCAAGTCAAGGCAAACCCCTTTTAAATTTTGGAAAGGGGATTTACTACTACCATAAAATGAGTTTAATTGGTTAACCCATATCGACCCATCAGAATCACCCACCAAAACAGCCTCCAAGAAAAGAAAAACGCATTTGTAGATAAAGATTGTGATGCATATTTGACCAGATTTTGATGTTAAGAAAGTCAGCAGTGCAAGATTTTGAGTGAAGGCTCAATGGGGAAAGCAATTGCACCGCCTTTTGCATTTGATTCACATGTTGTAACGTTTGGTGAGCAAACAAACACTTCCTCCATTAGGATTCTGATGAAGTAAAAGGCAGAAAGAGCTTTTGCTACATTTCCTCCTTAAGAATTTGGAATTGAATGTGATAGGACTTGGCAGCATAACTTAAGGCTCGGCAGTCGGCGCCCTCTCACTCAATACTTCTACTTTTAAAACAAATCAACGGCAAACTATGATTCCTTTGAAAACCCAGTTCAATATCCTGACGTTAGGCACACCTTACTGTTTTAGATTATTTTTTTAGGGTGATGATTTTCTCACTTCCTTTTTTTTCACTTACACGTTTTTTTGTTTTTTTAATACTTTTTACTATAACAAAAAAATGGGTGTAAGCGAACAAAAGAGTAGTGAGAATATACAATTTCCAACAAAAAAAGTGTAAGTAAACAAAAGAAGAGCGGAAAAATCAACTTCCTTTTTTTTATGGTATGTGATGTGTTCAAGCCCGAATTCTCTTCTCTTTTCACATTCCAAATTAAAGATGAGTACAACATTGTCAAAATATTTGGCTGGACTTCTATAAATTACCGACAAAAATTAATTAATTAAAGTTGGGCTTAATCAACTTTTCCATCATTCTTTTCTTTCTATGCATTATAAAACAAGCGTAGGGTTTCTTTTTTCAATGAGATTGTGTGTGAGTTTATAGGGTGTCTAAAGAAAGATGGAGCCCATAAAGTTTAGAGGATTTATGTGATCAGCTCAAAAAAAAAATCTACCATATAAAATCAACATAGACATACATGATGATTCACTCTATCTTATATTTGACAAGCTAAAATTCATTCGTGGTACTTTAATCAAATGGGTGAAAATTTAGGTCAAAAATATGGTGTCGAAGATCTGTTTCCATTTGATTATTCTCGAAGGAGTGACTTGAAATAAGGTTCTAATAATGAATTTTATAAAACAAAGGGTTTTTAACTCGAATGGTCACTAACTTATAGATGAGTTCTATTTTCATCATCCAACTCTTTTTTTTTATTCATTTTGGTCATTACACGCGTGTTCTAATTTAGTCATGCTGTCAAATTCCATCAATTTAAAGGATAAAACTGTCAACTTGGATACAATTATCATCTAAAAACCAATGAAAAATGTTGCACATAATGACTAAATTATAACATGTGCTAGAATTGGACTATCAAAATTACTCAAAAATGAGTGTGATGATAAAAATAAACTCGGGTATAAATTGAGGACTGTTGCGGTTAAAATAGCAAAGAAAAATGATCATACTCCTATTAGCAACACCTATGGACCTATGGACCTATGGTGTAGGAATGAATGCAGTAGACTAAATGAAAAATGTTGCACATAATGACTAAATTACAGCATGTGCTAGAAGTTGGACCACCGAATTACTCAAAAGTGAGTGTGATGATTAAAAAAAAAAAAAAAACTCGGGTATAAATTGAGGACTTTTGCGGTTAAAATAGCAAAGAAAAATGATGATATCCCTATTAGCAAGACCTATGGAGCTATGGAGCTATGGAGCTATGGTGTATGAATGAATGCAGTAGACGTGTCATGTATGGAGGAGCATCAAATGAAGGACAAGAGTACTGTGTTCTTGATTTTGCCAGTCGCTGTGTATTTTGTAACTATCATTTTTTTCGATTTCGTGTGAGTGAAAGAAATTGTACGGTCCCAAAATCAATCAATGGCAGGTTGCTTTGCGTAGTGGACGAGCTTTACGTGCAAGTGTGGTTGATCCTATCTCTCTGCTGCTGCTTGCTGTGTTCTCTGCAGCCTCTGTTCTCTTTGTGGGGTTGAGTTTTTTTTTTTTTTTTTTTTTTTTTTTTTTTAAATTTAGATTATGAGCAGGTGACGAAATGATGGGAAATTGAGTCAGAATTAACGATGCCCAAAAAAGGATTCTCTTTATTTTTCGATTTAACATCTCACGCAAGCAAAAGGCTTTTCAGAATTTATAAAGATCCTCTCTCTCTCTCTCTCTCTCTGAGACACACATCAATCAAACAGTTTTTACACACCTCCCCAACAAAAATTAAATAAAAGAAGAAGGGAAAAAAGAGGAAAATGGAGGTCACTATTACTTCACTTCTCTTCTCAGAACCAAATAAAACAAAACAAAACTGATGAGGAAATAGAGGTGGATTGTTATCATGCCCTGGTATCTCTTAGCTGGTTTTTTATATCTTTTTTTATTTATTTTTATAATTACTTTGGTTAATCTTTTTTACACCTCGAAATGTATTTATTTCTAGCTGGCTCAAGCTTTTTTTTTTTTTTTTTTTTCGGTCAACTAGCTGGCTCAAGCTGTTTGTCATGTTGGAGGAGACATTACATCCAAAGCTCACAAACCAAAATTTCACACAACAATTATTATTTCCTACAAAGTTTTTTCTTTTTTGCTATCCTCACTCAGACCCTTAATAATAGATAGATAAGGTCCCCACCCTTGAGAGCAATGCATCATAATCTAGAATCTAAGCACTTCAATTATACAACAATAATGCATACAAACAATAAAAGCAAGCTATATTTGGGAAAACTAAAGTGGTCCATACCATTTATCAAGTGTGGTTTGAAATTAGTCTTTTGTAATAATGGTATATGTTTCCCAAATTGTTTTAGGTTGCTTTGAAATTATATATATATATATAAACTATAAACTATAAATTGCATTTATAATTCACGCACAAAGGTTGTCAGTCACAAGAACCAGTACAACTACCGATAACTATACAAAGTTATTACAAATACGGAAGACTTCCAACATAAAAATCACAAGCTTACAAAAGTCAGGCATAGACCACAACACACATAAGTACAACTACAAACTACAATCTTCAAATTCTCACGAGTAAAAAAATTACAAGCAGAGACTACGAACATGCTACAAACTCAAATACATGAAGTAAATCAAGTGCTGGAACACGAGATCTGCAAAACGACCCAAAAAAACCAATAAAGGCAGCCATATCGTCCTCAAGCAAATCAAAAGCCCGAACCCAAGATGTGCTAAAAAATAGAAAGTATAGTGAAGGTGAAGGGATGGGCGGGTAAGAAGGGAGGGGAGGTGGGGTGGGAAGGAGATGAGAAGATAAAAGAGGGAAAAATAGGGGAGTGGAGGGGGATTTGTGTGTCAAAGAAGATAGGAGAGGGGAGGAGAAGGAACGGTGACCTCCCCCCTCAAGGTTTGTGCTAGTAGAGAGTTTTTTTTTATATATATCTTTTTTAGGATGAAGCTAGGGTTTACCAAGCTGGAAGATTAGGTTGGTTTGAAATTATTTAATTAGGTTTTTGTTTTGTTTCATAAAATTTAGGTGAAAACACAATTTTTATTCATCATCACACATAGATTATAATACCTACCAACTTATACATATATATAAAAAATAAAAATAAAAACCATTTTTTGGAAAAGAAAAAAAAACATTTAATTGGGGAATAGCATAAGCTTTGAAAATCAATTTTTCTTTAATATAAAGGGTCTTTCTCAAACCTCTAGGACAAGAGAAACACTCTCATGTAATAGGAATAACATTTTTTGCTATCATCGTCTAATAATGTAATGACACATGGACTAACTTTTACACATGTCATTATATTATTAGTCAAAATAACAAAACAATGTTATTTTCGTTATTATTATTTTTTTTTTTTGGTGTGTGGCTAAGACAGGCTAAGAACCTGTACCTTTGTGCACAAAGCCCATCATAACAAACCTACACATGCATTAATAGGCGCCTCAGTTCCCAATGATGTTAATTTCAAAGTTAAAATCTTCTCGGTCTTTCAAGATTTCCTTCACCAAATGAAGCCACTTTGGCAGAATATGTGGCAATTAGTAACTAACAAACCATAGGATGTGCATATTGCATCACACAAACACCATATAAATATGTTTGACATGTGACCCAAAAGAGCTTAGTGGGTCCAATATTCTTTCTGCTTTCCTTTCTTATTTCAAACTATTTTGTTACGTGGGTAAATTCATTAAAATTTAAATTATAATAATGTGAAGAATTGCATTATATCATGCCTGCAAACCCCACATGCACATATCCCTATCAAAGTATTTCCCCTCAGATTTTTTTAAAACTTGATTTATAAGCAGGGGCTGCAGCTATCAGTAAAACCCTCCAATGGTTAACCACATTCTTTGTCCCATTCCAAGATCTTGAAATATCATTTCCTCTCATTTCACAATCCTTTGGTCCTTCATGACAGAGCAAGTGAGCAACTCTTTCAAATCCTCCATAATATTGTACAGGGAAAAAGTCCAACAAAACCCCCTGGAAATCACTCAACCCTCTCAACCCAAAAACCCAATAGGCCCCATCTCTGATTCTTCCCAACTCCAAACTCCAGAAACCCTTTTTGTTTTTTAGCCCCTTCTCTTGCTGTTCTCCTTTGTACTTATATCCCTCCTTGGCCGGCCAATTTTTCCCATTTCAAAAGCTAGTCCCTTTTCCCTTTTGAAGCATTTTTTTTTTTCACCCTTGCTTTATTCTCTCCCTCTCTAATCCACTAATTTCAGAGAAACAATAACAAAACTCCACCACTCCACTCCCCTCTATAAATTGAGCAAAACCCATTGCTTAGAAAACCCAAGAGCTCCAAACTCCATCACTCCCTCTCTAGATTGAGCAAAACCCATTAGCCAAAACACTCAAAAGGTTCCAAAATCCCATCACTTTTCTATAAATTGAGCAAAACCCAATTCTTAAAATCCCATCACTCCCTCTACAAATTAAGCAAAAACCATTTTATTAAAAAAAAAAACACCCAAGCAACACTTGAAATCCTACCACTCTCCTCTATAAATTGAGCAAAACCCATTGCTCAAAACCCCAAGAATTCCCTCACCTCCTCTCCTCAAAACCCAATTACACAAAACCCATAAATCTTCTTCAAAATAGATTTTCAAACCACACCAGAAATGAAAGAGTATTGGACTTCTTTGGCCTCTTTGCTAGGCGTTTTAGCCTTCTGCCAGAGCCTCCTCCAAACAGTCTTCCCACCAGAGCTTCGCTTCGCCTTCGTGAAGCTCTTCAACAAGATCTTCCACTGGTTCTCCTCCTACTACTACTTCGACATCACGGAGATCGATGGGGTCAACACCAACGAGCTCTACAACGCCGTCCAGCTCTACCTGAGCTCCACCGTCTCCATCTCCGGCAGCCGCCTCAGCCTGACACGTGCCCTCAACTCCAGCGCCATCACTTTTGGGCTCTCTAACAATGACTGCATGGTGGACGCCTTCGATGGCGTCACCGTCCTCTGGGAGCACGTGGTCACGCAAAGGCAATCCCAGACGTTCTCATGGCGGCCATTACCGGAGGAGAAAAGAGGCTTCACTCTGCGCATCAAGAAGAAAGACAAGTACCTCATTCTCAACAGTTACTTGGATTTCATAATGGACAAGGCCAACGAAATTCGAAGGAAAAACCAGGATCGGCTTCTGTACACAAATTCGAGAGGTGGGTCGTTGGATTCTCGAGGCCATCCTTGGGAATCTGTGCCCTTCAAGCATCCAAGCACGTTTGACACATTGGCTATGGACCCAAAGGTGAAGAAGGAGATTATGAATGATCTCAAGGACTTTGCCAATGGCCAAGCCTTTTACCAGAAGACAGGGCGCGCTTGGAAAAGAGGGTACCTTCTGTATGGCCCTCCAGGCACTGGGAAGTCAAGTATGATTGCTGCAATGGCTAATTTTCTTGGGTATGATATTTATGATCTTGAGCTCACTGAGGTGCACACGAACTCTGAGCTGAGGAAATTGCTGATGAAGACAAGTTCCAAGTCTATTATTGTGATTGAGGATATAGATTGTTCAATTAATTTGACTAACAGGAAGAAGAACAATGGTGGTGGTGGAGGAGCTTCTGCTAGGACTTATTATGATTCAATGGAAATGAGAGGAGGTGGGGGTGGTGTTTCAGTTCCTGGAGAAGAAGGTGGTGGTGGAAATTCAATTACACTTTCTGGGTTGTTGAATTTCACTGATGGGTTGTGGTCTTGTTGTGGGAGTGAGAGGATTTTTGTGTTCACAACCAACCACATTGAGAAGCTTGACCCGGCATTGCTGAGAAGTGGAAGAATGGATATGCATATATTCATGAGCCACTGTTCATATCCAGCGTTGAAGATTCTGCTGAAGAACTATTTGGGGTATGAGGAGGGTGATTTGGATGAGGAGATTGGGAAGGAGTTTGAAGGGGTTTTGGAAAAAGCTGGAATGACACCAGCTGATGTGAGTGAGGTGTTGATCAAGAACCGGCGCGATAAGGGCAACGCCGTGAGGGAATTGTTGGAGGCATTGAAGGCAAGGGCAGAGAAGAACAATGCAGTGGGTGGTTCAAGGGAAAAGGTTAACGGAGGCCATGATTTGGAGGAGGAGGAGGAGGAAGAAGAGCAGGAGAAGAGGGCCTTGGAGAGCCCTAAAGAAGAAGGGTGTGACTTTGTTGAGGACAGCTGCAAGAAAGGTGATGAGAAGGATCCAAAAGAAGACAATGAGATTATAGAAAAATGAAGGTCACCAAGGTTAGGTTTTCTTTTTCCTTTTTGTGTTTCTTTTTTTGGGTGCAGAGCAGAGAGAAGATGGGGTTGGAGATTTGGAAAAAGAGAGAGGCAAAAGGCTGATTGATTATTGCATTTGGAGTATTGGATCTTCAAATTTTGTTTTGTTGGGATGAGAAAAGTTAGAAGCTTTTTCTAGTTCGAATATTATCCAAATTCTAACATGTTATAAAAATCTGTCTTTGTAGTTTCCAATAATGAAATCAAAATCCATTTACTTGGCACACTTGCAGCCAAAGGAATAATCATATCAATATTATTGTATTATATGATCCATAGACAAGGCTTGTTTATTTGCATGTGGTTTGGTTGGCCATATCATATGATTTCTTGTCTACGTTGCTTTATGTGTTAAAAATTTGGTGCAAATGCTTCTGTTCATATCTTTGATCAGTTGTTATCCTCTACGCATATGCTGCATTGCGCTTTGCTAGCTGGCTCAGCTGCTGCTGCTTCTGAGACCACATGGCCAGATTTGCTTCTTGATGGAGATGTTGGAATTAAACTAGTCACACTATTTGAACATCAACATTTCTGGTCATATATATTTGGATCAAAATCCCATGGTTAGCATTAGTTAAAAAAAGAACTACTTTAGTGGTGACCAAGTGATGAAACTCCAAGACATTGTTGTGACAAAAGGAGCATGGTTTGGTTTGGTTCAGTTTTTCACCGTTTTTATTAGTAATTAAGTGAAAATGTGAGGTGCATAGCTTAAGAAAAGAATATTATTTTCGTACACATGCTGCTCAAACTTGAGATCCAAATCTACAAGTCAAGATCATTTTTTATTGGATTAGTTGACTATTAATATGACCGGTGTCAAAATCAATTTCTATTGGATTAGTTGACTATTAATATGACCGGTGTCATTTCAACCTGTGACAAAAAAAATTATTGAGAGCCATTGATTAAGGGCAAAAAAAGTATTTCAGTGTTGATCACAGGCTGTTTTTGAAAACAAGAAAAAGGGTTTGGTAGCCCAATTGAGTTTTTCTTAGAACACTTTTGAGTTTGGGTTGTCGATTTGTACTTAAGTTTGTAGTAATGATAATTATGATTTTGTTGAAAAAAGAGAAGGAAAAAAAAAAAACTGTGTCAATGGATAGGAAGAGAGGGGGGGTAGTTTGGGAAAAGGAGGCATGAAAAGGTGAAACAGGTAAACAAGGCCCAGATTTTGTGTTTAGAAAAGGCGGATTGAGTTTGGAAAAAGCAGCAAGAAAGTTTTGGTTTCTAATGAGTAAAAAGTTGACGTTTTTTTGTTGTTGTTGTTGTTGATTTTGATATTTGAGTTGGAAAGCCACTGGGTTGTCAAGCCTAGAGTAGATCTTGGCCTTACGTGGCGACATGTGAAGTTTTTTGTTTCATGAAAAACATGCCTTGTGAGTAGGCATCACACCATGAATGAAAGGTGCACCTTCTTTTGCTGCTTTATTTGCACGCATTATAAAATGCAAATAATTTTGACTTTTTTTCTCGTTCTTTAACCAAGGCCAACATGGAATATCCTCCCTCCCTGGCGCCTAATACAAATAAACAACAAGTTGCAGTCGTTAAGATTTTGAGAGTCCTGTGCTATATTTGAATTGGAACCTCACATAATCTAATATAAAATACTTATAATTAAAAATTATCATAAATAAACATGTAATAACAAAAATATACCTTATTATTAAAAAATCATTCACATTGTATTTGTTATCTTTATTTAAAGAATTAAAACTATTACAATAGTTTTTTTTCCCCAAAAGGCAAAAAAAAAAAAAAACACAACCAGTACAAATTTAATGTCTGAAAATTGATTTTCTTGAATTTTTAGAAGAGAAATCATCAATCAAGTTTTTTCTAGAAGTTCACTTCCAATTGAAATCAAAGCTAGTCCGTTTGATCTTTCTTGTGACAAAAATTGTCAAAGGATTGAAAAAATGAACCAAAGAGAGATTAATGAATGATGATGATTACTTACTAGAAAATCAGAGTTTAAGATAAAGAAGCCATGATTTTTTTTTAATTTTTTATAGTAGAAGAAAGTACATTTTTTTGGAGAAGAAAGCTTTTTTTTTTTTTTTTTTTTCTTTTTCTTTCTGAAGAACGATAGGGAGGATGACTTCAAATTTGTTGTTATAATGCAAAAAAAAAAAAACAAAAAAAAAAAAAAAAACCCCTTCTATTAATAGATATGCGCTACAAGTCAGTTCCGCCATACACTTTTATGATAATGTGCAGCATGCTAAAGTATATATATACTGTTCCTATAATATTACTATATATTATATAAAGAAATTTTTTTTATTGCAAAACGTCTCTTTCTCCTATTCTCTCCTCTAAACTCTTCTTGTTTCTTTGTAAACTTTTCAAAGTTTGGGTTCATGGGAGAGATTAAAGTAGTTCACTTGACTCAAGTAATGTGAGAATACGTTTACAAGGGTCATAGATGGGTCATAGATTGTTGTATCCTGAAGGATATTTGTTACATCGAGACATTATTTTCGAGGGGCAAAATCTACTCTTAAGGATAGTAATTACATGCCTCAACCTAAAGCTGTTAGTCCCATCAAGCTTATATATATGAAGACCTAGTTTCTACATTCTAAAAGATAAGTATTTGACAGTAATTTTATTTAACTTAATAAGTCAATGTAAATTATAATTTTTCAAACATTTATTTTATGTGATGTATTGCAGGAGAAGTAACGTCCATCAACCAAATTTTCCAACAAGAATTTAGTGCAAGTAGAATGTAAGCATCTCATGACCATAATGCAATAGCCATCTATCTTCAAAGAACTTGTAGCTCTAATAGCTAAAGTAATTACCTTTCACCTAACCATTTACTTGTTCCTACACTAGAAGTCTTGTGTCGGTCTTCCCCTCCCCCAGCAAAACCCACGAAATGCTAGCTTCATTGCAACCAAATGAGGCTCCCTATAAGAATTATGAATCCGACAAGACCCATTGGTCTTCAAGAGCTTGCAGCTTGAAATCAAGCTGAAAAAAAGGGTGCAGCCTCCAAGTCCACAACACACTTAGAATGGTTCAATGATGTTGGCTAAATAACCACTCTTATTAGCAATCTCCAACTCATAAAAAATGGCCTATAAGTATACAATAATTTTCAGTCAAACGTAGCTTCTCAAATTATCAATGTGAAATATTACATGTTGTTCGGTATGTTATTTGAATGTGCGGTTTAAATTGAGTCGTTTGAATGCGCGATCCAAATCATAAATATACAGATACTTAGCATTACATCTGAAATAAAGATGAGCATGCGCGCATGACCCCTCACTGAGTATGAGACGTCGGAGGTGAAGCATGAAACATGTTTTGACCCAGCCAGCAGGGAACTCCACTCTTAAACAACATAGTCCTATTTTTCAGTATCTCTCCCATGGAAATCAATCCACGGAAAGATTTTTATTCTTTTTGTTCCCCATTGAGCCATGTTACTTGTCCCACCAAATAAATAAATAAATAATTAAGGAAGTACATTTTCCATTGGCATATCCAAAAATGAGAATAAATTCAATGGTGTGCGGCTTACTGAAAAGTTAAGGAAAAAAAAAAAAACTTTCCAATGAGGATCTTAGACCAATTTGTTGACTGGACTAAAATAAGATTTACATGGATATGGATTAAAATCCGAATAAAATAAAATATAATTGTCACAAATGCAGCCAGCAATTCGTCAAAAGAAGAATCTATATCGCTTCCATTCCATGCATCTGTGAACCACTGGAAAAATATGCAAATCCAGGCCCTGCTGCTCAATGTGGCCATTGGTAAACAAATTCTTCACCAAAGAATATAACCATGAAGTCTCGGGAAGGCCTTATAATAACATTTCCAAAATTTTAAAAATAAAAAAAATTATAAGTAAGTTGACCCAAGAACAGTATAAAATTATAGATTTCCAATATAGGTACCTATAGTGGATGGAGACATAAGCATTTTTGTATTGTAGTAAAGAAATTTATATATTATGCTGATTTTTCATTCTTGGTGGAGAGAAATAGTGGTATTTCCTAGTAGAGGAGGTGGACAGGTGGGTGAGGAGGTTTGTATGTTCTCTGTGCTTAGTTTTATATTGTTGGTTGGCAATGGTGAAAATGATTGGGATTCTAGCATTAGAACATGACATTAATTTGCTAACTCTTTTTTCTTTCCTAATTTTAGATAAGGAGAAGAGCGGGAGGTCTACCTCTCTCAAAATCCTAGCTCCCTCTCTTTTAAAAAACACTCTACAATTGTTTTCACTTCGAGTGGAGGAAGCCACTCTTCTTCCATCCCTCTCCCTTCCTCTCTTATGCCCCTCTCCCCTTCTCCCTTCCTCCCTTCTCCTCTTTTCCTCAATTTTCAGAGACAAAAGGCTTCTCCTATTTGTTTTCATTTTATAATGATTTTCCTCCACTCATCACATGCGGATACGTCTCAGCGTCAGATCTTCACACGCAATTTTGTGTTGGATCTTTACCACCATCCTTTTTGCGGTTTCTTCATGTTTGGGATAAGTCATATAGACTTTTTTGAGTTTTATGTGTAGTTTTCATCTCTCCTTTGTGACAGCTTTCCACATCTCATTTGTGAGAGTCTTATTTGTATTGTTATGGCTTGGTTTTTTTCAAGCTTTATCTATTTTTGGTTGTTTTGAGTTTGCACTCTTAATTAAGATGCCTATGTTAGAATTTCTTCGATCATGCTTGATCGTTAGTGGAGGAGCCTCAGAGTGTCTTAATTTTGATGTTAGATCGCTCCGTTATTGTAATGGCTCTATGTGGCTAGTTTGTATTGGCCCTTTGTGGCTAGTGGCTTTTTAGTTGAATTATGAATGCAATTCCAGAATTTCTCAACAAAAAAAAATAATAAGGAAAAGAGAGAAACTCGAAAGTGTCAAAATAAGTACTCTACCACTATAATTGCAACGCTCACAAGTCAGACATTATAAGCTAATTTGATTACATGACAATAAGTACTTTTCAAAAAATTTGAGGTCATCCAATGTATCCTTTTTGTGGTTAGTTTGATTTCAATTTTTTTAGGTCCCCAATGGTATGTCTAATGCCTTTTCTTCAACACCCCAACAGTTTCAGGCCAAGAAAAACAGAGGAAAAACTAGGGAAAAAAAAACTTATTCGGATAGCAGAAGAAGAATCAAATTCTGATTTGGTGAAAAAGGAGTGGTGACAATTGTTTGTATAGTACATTACAAATTTAGACCAAACAGGAGTACGAATGATTTCTCATAATTCTTTCGTACTGTTAAAAGAAGGGCATGGATTCTCATACCAATAAAAGCAATTTGGTGAATTGACCAGCTAAATGTTTTGCGTTTCTATGCTGAACTTATCTTGGATCGATTTCTGTCCAATCACTTGAAAAGATAAAAAGATCCAAAATTGAAGTGGAAAATTAAACAAGAGTATCAAAGAAGAGGAAACCAAATATGTTTTCCTAGGAAGGTTCATGTGAGCAAAATAACATTATTTACTAATGTGGCAACAAATTTCTACGAGCTAAATGCAATGCCGACTATTATATTAAAAAAATATGAGTTCTTCGTACATTGATGTAATTTAGTCAAAGAACTTCGGATGCCTAAGACTTCAAAAAATGTTAAGAGTACGTATTCTTAGAGGGCAGATCATGTACCTCATGTATGTTGATCTCAAGCTCAACTGGCTGGAATTAAATCTTTCCACCATTTAAATTATGTGTTCTCACAACTACGACAAACATATCAGGTTTTCTTTTTACATATGATGATATTTGAATTCCAATCTGTCATTTTCTTACTTTACTTCAAGGTCACTTAAGGAAGATAACCTCTCAAAACAAAACAAATTTGACCAAGAGCATGTTGAACAAAACAAATTTGACTAATAATAGGTAACTAGAAGTGCCAACAAGCCTGAGTTTTATATGATGTGGGATAAAACATGATGGAGAGTAAATTGTTATAAATATTTGAGGGTGCTTATGTGTGAAAATGGATTCAAAGGGTAAGGATACTGTTGTGGTATCAGTCAAAGAATCTTCAATGCTTTATTTATTTATTTTTTATCGGAACTGAGAAAAAAGAAATAAAAAAGAAAAAATATACAACTTCAAGCTCTCCCGGGCTATACCGGCAACAGCAGCACATAGACTAAAAGAAAACAGATTGTTTGAACCAGAAATGATAAAAGAGCCCAATAAGGGTCGTTTTGGGTATGCCTGAGCATGGTCCGATTCCGCCCGATTCTCACCCCAAACAGGAATCGGAATTGGTACTTTTCATATGGTCCAATTTGGTTTTTTATACAAAACTTATATTAGAACCAAACCCAACCAGATTGGTTACAGTCCGGTTCGGCCTACTTGGTCCGAAGCTATCTGATTTTGGCTTGGCAAAGTTAGGTCCTGTAGGAGACAACACTCATGTTCCCACTAGGGTGATGAGAACCTATGGATATTGTGCGCCTGAATATGCAATCAGATGTATACAGCTTTGGGGTTGTTCTTTTGGAAATCATTACCGGAAGAAAGGCAATTGACAATTCGAGGGCTGCTGGGGAACACAATTTGGTTGCATGGATAAGAGAGTTATGCCTCCTGCTCTGCTTTAATATTTTTGTTTCTAAAATCATTTTCAGGAGTAAAGCTTTGTTTCTTCTTCATATATGCTTTCAATATATTTCACACTCAATTTTTAGATTATCAGTATTCTGTCACGTTCTTATATTGGACACCCTTCTAATTATATACCTACTTTCTGTTTTGGTAACAGTTTGAGTTTAGAATGTTATGCAACTGTGCTATGAGTTTTGATTTTCTCTTTTTTTAAGCTATACTATTTTACACGTGGGCACCTAGGTGCTGTGCGGCTGCTCTGTTTTTTTTTTTTTTTTTTGGTTGTGTGGGTAAATAGTATAGCCGTGCGGCTATACTCTTAAAAAAAATACTATATCCGGACAGCTTTACTGGTTTTTTTTTAAAAAATTGTCTTTAATAAATAGTATAGACGAGCTGCTATAGTCTTTTATATATGTACGTATGTATTTTTCAATAATACATTCGTGTTCTATAGACGTCTCTTGTTTTTTAAAAAGCAAACGTATAATATTCGTATTGTATATGTACGAACGTATTTCTAATGTTAATACACGTATTTTTTACAAAATTTTCAATAAGACACACAAAATTTACGTATTATACAATAATTCTCACATATTATTGAATAAGAATAATATAAGTTAAAAAAATTATATTAAAACATTATATAGTGGCCGATTAATATCTACTTTGGATATGTTGAAACTAGCAATTAATATCTATAAAGTACAAACTAATGCAACTAGGAGAGTCCTTTTTTCTTATTTTTTGTATTAAATAGTATAGACCTTTTAAATATAATGAATTTAAATAGTATAGCCGGGCGGCTATACTTATTCTTGACATGTGGCGCCTAATCGCTAGAGGGTCCTTTTTATAAAAAAAATAGTACAGCCGACGGCTATACTCCGTGTTTTAAATTTTTTTTTAAAGTAGACTTGTTTTGACACTTGGCGCCTAATTGATGGAGGGTCCTCTTTTTTATATATTAAAAATAGTATAACCGCACGGCTATACTCAATTTTTTAATTGTTTTTTAAAAAAGTATAGGCACACGGCTATACTATTTTACACGTGGGCGCCTAAGCGCTGTGCGGCTGCTTTGTTTTTATTTTTTTAGTAAATAGTATAGCAGTGCGGCGATATTCGATTTTTTTTCTTTTTTTTTTTAAATAAAAAATATTATATCCAGGCCGCTTTACTGATTTTTTTTAAAAATTGTCTTTAATAAATAGTATAGACAAGCGACTATGGTCTTTTATATGTGTGTGTGTGTGTGTGTGTGTATATATATATATATATATGTACGTACGTATTTTTTAATAATACATTCGTGTTCTATACACGCCTCCCGTTTTCTAAAAAACAAACGTACAATAGTAGTATTTCTAAGCTCAAAGGCACACGGCTTCAAAGCAAACACACTCAAACCTTGAAGAAAGAACATGCTTTGACTCTAATTCTTGCAGATAGCACTCAATCACTCAGAACCTATATGGTTTTATTCTCTCAAGCAAGTATAAGTGAGTATATGAAATAGAAGCACAATTTTTGGTTAGATCTCATGAAGGGAATCAAATACTAAGAATAGGGATACACATATACTTACCAGCACCCGTGAATACATCCTCAAAGATTAGCTAGGTCTTTCACTAGGTTGTAATGAAAGGCTAAGGTTAGGGAAATGGAAGAATTGAAAGGAAAAACAAGTAACTTAAGAACATACCAAGGTTGCATTCTTCATTGATCTGCAAGGTATCATTGATTTAGAATGGTATGGCTGCAAACTTCATGGTATCACCTGGCATAGACCTTATTTTTCGCACTTAGATCTGATCAAAACACTTTCTCTTTTATCTTTCTTCTTTGATGATTTGATCTGCATCTTCTTTAACTTCATTGCCCAGATTCACACCAATTTTCATTTAGGTACCTGGCAGCAACTTCCTTGCTTCAAACTTTATCTTGGCACACCTTGGTATATTTCTAAGCTATAGGGTATGGCTACAATAGGTTAAATATCTCATATTGAGATACAAAGGTGGGGAAATGATGATGGTGATAGAAGAAAATGGCTTGAAGTGTTTGGCTTCAAAAAGGCTGATGGAACACACATATGGGTAGGGTGAAAAGAAAGCACATAGAATGGTTATGCACACATAGCCTAGCATCATTTCAATGAGTTCATTCATGAGTGAGAACAAGCACATGATATCTGGAAAAGAGAATCATCCTTAGTATTAAATGAAAATGGAACAATGATATCATTTAGAGTGAATTGAAGAAAATAAGCATGAATGAGAAATAGAAACACCTTAAACCCTCTCAAGAAAGCAATTAGGCTTGATATAGCTCACTAGGGTAGTCTCCACTATTCTCCTTCAAGAATTTGAACATGGTACTTTAGCCACCAGAATTCTAAGAGCAAAAGCTTTGTGAAGTGCTAAATTCTTATATGAAAACCTCAATGGCAGCTCCATAGCATCGATTGTATGACATTCTAAAAAAATTTAGTGACAAACGAACGAAAATTGAAAACCTTCCCCCATACTTGAATTGAACATTGTCCTCAATGTTAAAGCATAGTAAAGATGATTGAGAACATGTAAATGATAAAGGGAAAAGTTAAGAAAAGGTTTAGAAAAACTCCCCCTTGATGCGAGTAGGTTGACCGCTACCAAGTACCTTCTTATTGAACACATGGGTTGCCTCCCAAGAAGCACCTTACTTAATGTCTTGGCAAGACATTATGCAATCAGCTAAGTTGATGGTACGGAGGGAAGTTGATCCACCACATGGCCAGTTCGAATGCCAGCTAAAACTCCCTCATATAATGGCTTTCAACATTGTCCATTTACTTTTTCAAGTCGAGCCATCTTTAGGGTTTTGAATCTTCACAGCTTCATAGGGAGCAACATTGACCACGTTGAATGGGCAGCCACCTAGACTTCAATTTTCCTGGAAAAAGACGCAAACATGAGTTAAACAAAAGCACTGTCATACCTTTGGTGAACTCTTTCCGGTGAATGTTTCTATTATGGTAACTCTTGGTTTATTCTTTATAAAGCTTTGCATTCTCATAAGATCTCATGTCTAATTTCTTTCAATTCATTGAGCTGCAACTTTCTAACATGGCCGGCCTTGTCTAGATCAAAATTCAACTTCTTGATGGCCCAAATGGCATTGTGTTCAAGCTCTATTGGCAGATGAAAGCTTTCCCAAACACAAGACAATAAGTGCTCATTCCAATGGGAGTCTGATATGCAGTCCTATAAGCCCATAATTGAACTTGGAAGCCCAATCTTTCCTTGTATTGTTCACAACCCTCTCTAGGATGTCCTTAATTTCTCTATTGCTTATTTCTACTTGATTAGAAGTTTGAGGATGATATGGTGTAGAAACTCGATGGGTGATGTTGTACTTTTTCATGAGTGTTTCGAATGGCCTGTTACAGAAGTGGCTGCCTCCATCACTAATGACAGCCCTTGGAATTCCAAACCTTGTGAAAATATTGTCCCTCAAGAACTTTAGCACCACCTTATGATCATTGGTTTTAGTGGCTTCCACCCATTTAGACACATAATCAACAGCAACAAGTATGTAGATATAACCAAAGGAAGATGGGAATGGTCCCATGAAATCAATACCTCACACATCGAAGAGCTCCACAAAGAGTATGTTGTTTAATGGCATTTCATTCCTACAGCTTATGTTCCTCATCCTTTGACACCTATCACACTTAACACAAAAATTAAACTCATCTTTTAATAGAGTGGGCCAAAAGAAACCAAATTACAGAATTTTAAGTGCTGTTTTCTTCGCTCCAAAGTGATCTCCACAAGCCAATTTGTGGCTATGCCTAAGTATGTTTTCTTGCTCTTCTTCTAAAACACATCTTCTAATGAGTTGATCAGGGCAATGCTTAAATAAGAAAGGTTCATCCCAGACATAATGTTTCACCATGGAAAAGAACTTCTTTTTGTCATGAGAAGTTAGATCATTTCTAAGAACACCATAAGCAAAATAATTAACAAAATCAGCATACCATGGCTCTTTGACTTGGTCAACATATAGTTGTTCACCGGGGAAAGTCTCATTAAAGGGTAGCACAGCTTCTCCTCGTTCTTCAACCACAATTCTGCTCAAATGATCAGCCACCACATTATCACATCTCAAAAGTCCCTACAATACCTATACCAACATGTTCAGAATAACAAGGGGAGTAATTTTTGGTCTCAGACCCCAGCTAAAATGTGGCCGGAGCAACTCGTAACACTGCCAAAGCCGCAGGTCAAACTGGGTTTATTGATTAATTTCTAAAACTCCAAAATCGATCCTAACCACATACATAAACATCTAGAACATGAAGAGTATATGAAGTTTCATACCTCGATTGACGGAAACAACAGCCGGAATTGCCGAAAACGGCGTTGGAAAACTTGAAAACCACAAACATTTCCGAGCTTGCAGCAGGGTCATGAGTGGCTGAGGTTTCTTTACTTTTGTTTGTTGACAACCTTCTTTAATTTAATTTATGTTATTAAGTCACATGTTAGTCTTTTTTTAATTACTTTAATTAGTGGTAGTCTATTTTCCAGTGATTTCAATGGGAGAGGACTTAAAGGGAGCTGACTTGGGCTTTGCATTCCCTTCAGTGGTCTCAAGCTAGCAAGGTAGCCATTTGATTTATTTTTGCATAGAGGAAGCTTAGTGGCCTGAATTGTTGCTTCCTTCTCCTTTGGTACTGAAGCTCCAGTGGGGTCCCGCATATTTACGCAATTGAAGTTTGAATAAAGTGTTTTTTAATCACAAAGATGTGTTTAGCTAGTGATTAGAATTAGTGTGCCAGGTGTCTGTAATTAGTTATGTTAAACACGTGAAGGTACGTGAAGGTTGTTAGCTCAGATGCCTAACCATTAAGCAAAGCCTAAGTATAAAGTCTCTACTGTACGTGTATAGTGGTAATGAGAAAAACAGATTTGATTCCCACCATCCTAAGTACTTAGCAAGATGCACGATATTTCTTGATTTATAAGAACTTTTTTGTGAATAAAAACAACCATGTTAGCATGATTGTCTTAATAAAGCTTTCCATTTTTTAAGACGAGATCAACAAGCTAGAGAATTTAGAAATGACATACCCCAAGCATGAGAAAAGTGAATGCTTGATTGTCTGCACCAAGATAAATTTCAATCAACTTTCGCAGGTCAGCAAGGCTTCCATCTTTTACAACCTCAGGTGTTGTAATCAACTTCCCTGGATTTTCTTTTGAAGCCTGCCATTTCACATACACTTCAGTATCTGCATACTCGACTTTTGTTTATCCCTTCTGTCAGTTTCTGCTCATTTTCTGCTCATTTTCTGATTTAACTGATGCAACAGTAGGTGCGGGACTTGTCACATGTTGAGAGAGCTCTCTGTAGTTTCCAGAGTGTAAATATGTTGCGGATCCTGACAAGTCTATCATCTGGTCCCCCCTTGCCATCTTCTTCCCCTGGATTTCTGCTTGGCCTATTCACAGTTGGTGTATGTCGATAATCCTTAGGTAAAGATGTCAGGGATCCCATATTATAATTACTCTGGAGGCCAGACCCATCAAAGAGATACAAGTTTCCCAGCTACTATATTAAAAGTGATAGCATAATATGAAATTTGTAAGGTTTAACTCTGACCATAATATATTATCTTTCGAGGTGACTTCGTGAAAATCCCACATCGAAAATCCACACTCCTGCAAAGGTGTTTATAAACAAAATACTATGATAATTTAATAAGTATGGTTAACAATAGATAGTTGGGCTAACGGGTTTGGCTATAGGCTTGGCTTTGAATTCGGCCTTCATTAATAATAATTACATTAATCAAAGACTTGGGCCTTGGGCCTTCTCTTGGGCTTAGAGGTCCTTCTTCATTTTATTTTATTTTTTAAAAAGGAGTACAGCCGCCGGCTATACTCCATTTTCAATTTTTTTTTCAAAAGACATGTGTGTGACACGTGGCGCATAATGGCGGGGGATACGCTTTTTTGTATTAAAACAGTATAGCCGTACGGCTTTACTCAGTTTTAAATTGTTTTTGGAAACGTATAGCCGCACGGCTATACTACGATTTTTTAATTAAAAAATAGTATAGCCGGGCGGCTATACTTATTTTGTGACACGTGGGATTAAAAGTTAGAGGTTCATCTTCATTTTACTTTATTTTTAAAAAAGGAGTACAGCCGATCGGTGATACTCCATTTTCAAAAAAAATTTCAAAATACATGTGTGTGACACGTGGCGCATAATGGCTGGGGGTGTATTAAAAAAGTATAGCCGCACAACTTTACCCTGTTTTTATGTTTTTTTGGGGAAGAGTATAGCTGCGCTGCTATACTTCGATTTTTTAATTAAGAAATCGTATAGCCGGGCGGTTATACTTACATTTTGACACGTGGCATTAAAAGTTAGAGGTTCTTCTTTATTTGAGTACGGCCGGCCGGCTATACTTCATTTTCAAATTTGTTTTCAAAAGACAGTTGTGTGACACGTGGCGCATAATGGCTGGAGGGTACCCTTGTTTGTATTAAAAAAAGTATAGCCGTACGGCTTTACTCAGTTTTAATTTTTTTTTGGGAAAAGTATGGCCGCGCGGCATACTACGATTTTTAATTAAAAAATAGTATAGCCGGGCGGCTATGCTTATTTTTGACACGTGGCATTAAAGTTAGAGGTTCTTCTTGATTTTATTTTATTTTAAAAAAAGAGTACAGCCGCCCGGCTATACTCCATTTAAAAATACACGTGGCGCCCAATGGCTGGGGGGTCTTCTTTTTAGTATTAAAAAAGGATAGCCGTACGGCTTCACTCAGTTTTGAAATTTTTTTGGAAAAGTATAGTCGCACGGCTATACTATTTTCACAAAGTGCTCTGTTTTATCTTCCGAAAATAGTATAGCCGTCTGGCTATGCTTGTTTTTTTCCTCTAATTTTCGTATAAAAAAAAATTGTATAGCAAGGTAGGGTTTTTTAAAAAAAAAAAAAATTTTAATTGTCTTTAATGAATACTATAGATGAGTGGCTATACTTTAATTTAATACATGTAATTAAGCAATACATTAGCCTCTTTTTAATTACTTTAATTAATAATTATGTTTTAATTATTATTTCTTTAGTAAATATTTTACTGATTTTGTAAATTAATTGGTAAATAGTAATTAATTGTTTTGAATTATTTTGTGGACTTTTTGTTTTTGTCTTTGATATTAAATAATCATTAAAATACGGGCGCATGTGTACAATACTTGTCTGATACGTTTGTTTTCATTATATTGAATCTTTAAGATGTATATGGAAAACGGAAGTATTATTGAAAAATATGTACGTATGTGTATAATACGAGTATTAAAAGGGAAAATGCTAAATTCTTTATACGGGTAATAACTCTGGAAAAGTAAAAAAATCAAAAGGAGACAATAGCCGCCCGGCTATACTTAAAAATATTCTAAATATTCGGCTATACTGTTAAAATATTATATTTAAGGAGCATAGCTGCACGGCTATACTATTTAAAGGTGTAGAATTGTAAATAGAATTTTTTGAAGGCATTGCAGTGCGGCTATACTTGTTGAATATATTATGTTTTAATTAATTTTATTTATTTAGTTATTTCATAAAAATTACTTAATAAAAATTAGTTAATTATATTTAATGATCTTAAATAAATTTATGCAATTGAAAATTATTTTAAAAATAGTTCCGATGATTTAAAAATTCTAGAAAATTATTTTAGTATTCTAAAAATGGAATTTTAGTCTTCATACCAAAAATCCAAGTCTCGAACCAAAAACCATAACTTTTAAACTTATTCGAACTTGTTCCAAAACTATTTGCAAGCCTCGACCCCTAATTGTAAACCTACTATAGGACACTTAGGACTCGATTAGGGTTGGAAAATCACTTAACTCGACATAGGGCTTTACGATTTAGGTTTCGCTCTCAATCTTGGGTAAGTATGATGTAACCTAACCTAACCTAGACATGTCTTGGCGAATTTTTGTTGGGATAGAAAAGATGGAACTTGGGCTCTAGGGAAATTTAATTAAGAGACCCAAATGAAAATAAGTAATTTATTTTTTCGTTTTGCACAGCAGAATTAAATCAGTAACATATTTAAATATTCACTAAAGAAATGATAATTAATATATAATTACTAATTAAAGTAATTCAAAGAGATTAAGATATTACTTAATTACATATATTAAATTAAAGAAGTTGGCCAAAAAAACAAAAGTAAAGAAACAAATTTTATATTTTTAATTTTTTTTAAAAAAAACCTCTCCCGATGAAATTTTCTTCGGCACATATCTATCATGGCGAAGTTTGCCGTATTAGACCTCTCTTGACAAAATTATGTCTAATCCGACAAATATTTGCTAGCATAGACCTGTGCCGACAAAACTTCGTCGGAAGAAATTTTTCTTAGTTTGGTATAGCCGGGCGGCTATGCTTTAAAATATTCTTTTTTGGGTATTGCCGTTCTGCTATACTGTTAAGATATTATATTTTTAGAGTATAGCCGTACGGCTATACTTAAAAATATTCTATTTTGGTGTATAGCCGTGCGGTTATACTGTTAAAATATTATATTTAAGGAGTATAGCCACACGACAATACTATTTAAAGGTATAGAATAGTAAATATAATATTTTGAAGGTATAGCCGTACGACTATACTCGTTGACTATTTAATCTTATCCTGAATCTAATACGGTGTACTAAACATACTCTAAAGATATTATCTTAAGGACTAAATTAGGGAATTGACTTTAAAATGTGTAATTGATAAAGCATGACAAGTGAAGTAGCTTTGAAGATCAATTGCGATGGGGCTTGGTTGGTGGCAACAAGGCTGGGATCTAGCGCACATAATTGATATCGGAAGAAAATATATTTGGATATAATATTCGTATTATACATGCATATATATATATATATATTTCTAATTTTCATACTCATCTTAAAGACATGAAAAAATACAAGTTTTTTTTCTTCGTATAATACATGTAATATATGCATATGTATGTGGTCTTTATATTTAATACACATTTTTTATACAATTTTTTTAATAATACAGCCAAAATACACACAGTGTACATATATTTTTCACATATTATTAAATAGGAAAAAAATTAAAATATTTAAATAAATAATATGAAAATTTTATATAATGGCGAATTTTTCAAAGTATTTTAAAATTTTTTTTTTACCAAATAATACACGTATGCTGCGCGACCAAGAAAAATACCAAATAGAAAAAGGGAAAAGAAAAAAAGGAAGCGTTTCCATTAAAACAGAAAATAAACAGAAGAAACAGAAGAAACGTTTCCTCCCTGGCTATTCCAAGTTGCAACAACTCACTCTTGCCGCCCAAACTCACTCTCTCTCTCTCTCTCTCTCTCTCTCGTTACGGTTCTTCTTTGAGCTGCGCTTCAATGGCTGTCAATAAAGTAAACCCCCTTACCATTCAACTTCTCTTTCTTTATTTAACTTCCTGCGACTTTGTTGCTCTCTTCTATGTTCTTGAAATTTCATTTCCATAGATTGCATTCTGAATTCCAACTTTGTTGCTTCTTTTGTCTTCTCTTTACGTGCTTAGAAATTGTAAGAACACCTAAAAACTTTCGATCTTGTATTCAATTTCAACTCCCTTTCTGCAAGATTCTTGAATTTATTTCATCTCTGACGATTTCCAAGCAGACGGTTTATTGCCTCCATTATTTACAAGCTTTGATTTATAACCTAATTTGCCCCTCATATCTCATATCTGTGCTTAGAATGTTTTCGTTGCCTTTCTCTTCTTTGGAGCACTTTTCCTCAATAAGCTTCATATCTCATATCTGTGTAGGGTTTAAGTTTTGATATAGACACACAGCTATACACAACGTTATATATGCTCAAGAAACAAATGATCTTTGTGTTCTTGACTGTCTTTTATTGGTGGGTTTCTCCTTACTGTTTTTTTATTGGCATGTGCTTTACCACATTATATGTAAAAGTCGTGAAATTTGTGCATTGCTCTCTAGTTAGGATTAAAAACTCTGACTCTTCTGTTTTCTTAAATTTCTTTAATCAGTTCTTTTTTTAGTCATTTCTACAAGATTCCTATAAATCCCGTCTCATCATTGAACTGCTTGTATGCATAATGTGTAAACAAATGGAACCTAATTATTTATGTGGGACAGAGAAACATTATTAAGTAGTATTTGAATCCCCTCCTGTGTTACTCAACTAATATTAGTGTGCCTGTGTGCGCTTTGTTGTGGGTTTTTTTCCCTTCATTATCTATGGAAAAATTGTTTTTTATGCTTTATTTGTAAATCGCAGCCATTATCATCTCATGATGCCATGGAGTTGGATAAGGACTGCTCAATTGTGCTTGAACTATCTGAAAGTGACCCCCTTTTTGATAAAAAGAAGGTGAGAAAGCAATAAATATGAGATTTTTTGTTTGTTTTATATGAAATATGTTGTTTAAAGGATTTCATATGAAGTCTAAATGATAGTAGTAAAGGAAATGTGAGAGTGGAATGGTATGCAGTATGTACAGTGGAGAAACTGAGCAATCACCCCCTTTTGTCAATGAGCTTCTGATACTCTTAGATTCAATGGCTTATATGTGAGCTGTTGGACGCGTGCTGTTAACTAAAGTAAGAAAGGCCAAACTAATTACTGTATGAATTTCATGTTAGATTCTTGTTAATTAGGCAGTTTAACTAAAATAAAGTGAAAACTACCTGGGGAACAACTGTCAATACTTCCATTTACTACGTGTACAAGATTTGTACATGCTGCTAGTTTTTCTAGTTACTGTAGATTGTATTATTCTTAAATAACAATTAATTTCTGGTGATTGGCATATTCTTCTGAATTAGTTGAGTTGTTTCTACTATCATTCTTTTAATTTTTTTTTTTTCTTCTCATCTTCTGGCAGAAATTGCTACAAGATATGGGATTTAGTACCAAGGAAGAAATACATGTTAAAAGGTCTTCAGATCCTAATTGGATCAGTACCTCCTTGAAAGTAATGCTTCAGATCGAAAGAATCATAAACTCAGATGAGGTAAGTTCATGTTAAGGATTTATTGTAGAACTAGAACAAAGCCAAATTCACAATATTCTGAAAAATGAGGCCTTTCCTACCTAATGAATCCCTCTTTAGATACTTCAAAACTCATAATTCTGAGAACTTATTGGACTGTTTAGGCACAAAAGGGGAGACAAATGGCTTTAGAGTTGCCTGATAGTACCTTGATTGCACTGTATAATTAGCAGACTAATGATGAAATAATGGGTTCAATCGGTGCAGACAGAGCTTTATTTTGCTGGAGATGAACCAATGGATATGTATGGCCCCAGAAATGAGCTAGAGGCTCTCAATTCAATCCTTCAGCTTGTTGAAAGCTCACTATCTAGTGCTTGTCTAATGCAAAAGAATGTCCTGCAAGAATTCCGCGATGCTATTGTTGATATGATGAGTCAGTCTGGGAACAAGAACATTTTGGAGACTACAATTGTAGAAGGCTACAACTCTGATAAAGAAATAAAATTGTTACAATGGGGTGAAAACAATGGTGTCAAGACAAGGTTGGAGATAGCTTGTAAGTCTTATCTCTTCACTGCTATGATTACTGCTGTTGTAACTTGTTTATTCTTTCCCTCTTTTGATGGGGTTTCCTGAGAAAAGAAAAGAAGAAACCTAACCATGTACAATAGAAGGAAACTAGTGTGTAGTGTGTACTATATCATGTCTTTTGTGCCTCATTCATCATAATAGATGTCGAAGGGGCTGGCAGAGGAGCCATAGCTACAGAGGATCTGAAAGTTGGAGATACTGCTTTGGAGATCCCGACATCTTTAATAATTGTTGAGGAGCTTGTGCAAGCTGATATGGTATGTTTATCACGTGAAAACCCTTTTCAATACTTTTAACTTTCCTATAAGTATTACCTCTGTGTTTAGTCAAGAAGTTTCTAAAAATATATGTGCAGAAACAGAAAATCAAAGTGAACCAACATAGACTCCATATCTAGCAAGGGGCTGAGTTGCTCCAAGATGAAAGTGAAAGAATTTCATGAACTTGTCCTTCTTCATGTTCACAAGTTGGATGTAGAAACAATTGATGAATGATGATCAATTGTTATGAACATCTGTTTATCTGCTATATGTGGAGTTTGAGGTGTCATTCTACTAAACGTCAATGGTAATTTACCTAGCTATATGGAGTTACCAATTGAACCACAAGCAAAAACCGGACTTTATTCCAGTGTGTTCCACATGATGTAATCATAAATAAACTTCTCTCCACTATGTCTTGATGTATAATCATGTTGGATCTCTCCATTAGTGATGCATCTGTGCTTTTTTTCTTGTTCTTTCTGAGGTGGTATAAGCATGGACCAACAGCTAAAGTAGGTTTTAGGTCTGTATCTTTCATATGCATATAGTCTGTTGGCTCAAATAAATATTGCGTGGATTATTAAATGCATAGTCTGTGAACAAGAAAAGTGGCCCAATATATTACTTTTTTTTCCTTTACTGCAGTATCATGCATAGAGAAGTTTGAAGGCATTTCCTCTGAGACGATGTTGTTGTTGTGGAGCATGAAGGAGAGGCATAATGGTGATTCACAATTCAAGATCTACTTTGACACACTGCCAGAAGAATTTCATACTGGTACATGCTTTGCCAATGAAATTTCTATTTTAATTTTGTGCAACTGCAAAGTTCCTTTTATGTGAAATTACATTTTGGATTTTAGTTTTCTTTTTTAAGAATTTAATCTTTCTTTGGTAGATAGTAATAGTTTGATGTAAGTCAAATATAGAATTTATACATTTGTGTAAAGTTTATTTTTAAGCTGCTCAAGGTTTAGTATATCAGGTAATGATAAAATCAAGATACAAAAACAAAATTCAGATAAAATTATATGTAACTCAAAAAAATAATTACCTACGGGAATGAGAAAATATTATATTAATTACCTTTTTTATTTAATACTTTCAGAAATTTAAGTGTGAGGCAAGATAGTAACTCGCATCTAATTTTTGTGCAAGATTTTAATTTTTAATTTTTAATAAATGCAAGTTGAATAATTGGTATTGTTTTACTTTATCTCAATACATACTATGATTTTCTCTGTGTTCACTTTTGTTATAGTTTTTCTTCATGGGGAGTAAAACTATTTAGATATGCTGGAAGAATTAGGCAAATGATTTTATCAAGTACAAGAAACATCTGGGGATATCAAACTTACTCTAGACCCCAGGGAAGTTTATGGTTGTGCTTTGTTATATGTCAGTTTTTTTCTGCTAATTTAAATGTGAAGACGTACCTCTTCTCCTGTTGTTGCTGCCAATTGTAAAATATACGAAAAACCTTTGCTGTCTGCAAGTTAGTTACACTACGCTAAGGTGACAATCATTCCTTTTGCCATGGGTTATTACTAAACATTTTTTGTAGATGATGAAAAAAAAAAAAGACGCTACAAAGAATGATTGTACGTTTATGGATAGTGTTTCATAAAACTCCAAAATTCTCATTCTCACATTTGCATCTTAAAAACTATGAACTAAGATGGACTTGCTATAAAGGTGTATAGGGAACAGTGTTGGTTTTTCTTGGAAGTTTGAACACCTCTTAGGAAGCAGGAAATAATGGTACCTAGAACGTTAATAACGTCAAGTCCAAAGCAACTAATGTGTAACCGACTTTTCCCTGCTATGGGTTTAAAACAACCATGATAAGTATACATTGGAAAATTTGGTGGGAGGGATGAAGTTATTTGCAGAAATCAAGAAGTGGATGAAGTTATTTCGTGTTAGATTATATAAAATAAGCATGTGTATTTGGAATGGATTTGTCAAATTTGATATGATTACACTGATTTATTTGTTTTCATTTATCTCTTCCTTTCTTTCTTAATATTCCTTCCTCAATATGTTGCAGGGTTGAGTTTTGGAATTGATGCGATGATGGTTTTGGATGGAACCTTGCTGTTGGATGAGATTACGGCAGCCAAAGAGGTTATTAGCCTTTCCAATAGTCTTATTAAATTAATTTGTTTGGCATTTATGCTCTCTTTCTTTCAGTTATAAAGAGAATATCAACATTGTTAGATGATTCTGTGAGAATGTGAAGGTAAAGAGTCCCACATTGGAAAGTTGAGAAACCTAGCAAGAGCTTATAAGGAGTTGGGTTACTCCCCCCATTGCCAATTGGTTTTGGGGTGGAACCTCAACTTCCTTCATGGTATCAGAGCCAGGTTAGCCCACGTGTGAAAGCCCAACCGCCACACGTGCTCCACGTCACCCAATATGTGTTGTCCACGTGTTAGGCTTGAAAATTCGCCACACGTGCGGGGGCGTGTGAGAATGTAAAGGTAAAGAGTCCCACATTGGAAAGTTGAGAAACCTAGTAAGGGCTTATAAGGAGTTGGGTTACTCCCCCCATTGCCAATTGGTTTTGGGGTGGAACCTCAACTTCCTTCATGGTATCAGAGCCGGGTTAGCACACGTATGAAAGCCCAACGGCCACACGTGCTCCACGTCACCCAATATGTGTTGTCCACGTGTTAGGCTTGAAAATTTGCCACACGTGCGGGGGCGTGTGAGAATGTGAAGGTAAAGAGTCCCACATTGGAAAGTTGAGAAACCTAGCAAGGGCTTATAAGGAGTTGGGTTACTCCCCCCATTGCCAATTGGTTTTCGGGTGGAACCTCAACTTTCTTCAGATTCATCCATACAGAGGTGGCAATTTGGTTTGTGTCATCCTGCCCCTATAAGAATGGGTTTAGGCATTCCTAAGTAGGCTTGAGGGAGAAATAGGGAAGAGATTACATTGCCAAGTGCCAAGGCAAGCTCAGGGTGAGGAATTATAGGTGCTCCATTCAGTTCTGTCCAACAAAAATCACCTGATTTAGCATACAGTTTTAGTAGTCCTTCTTCATAATCTATCTGAGTTCCCTCAAAGGTCCTGCACTCTGCAGTGATCACACTCCTAGTCTACTCTTCTTCTCTAAAATTGTTTGCATCTTGGGGAATATTGAAGTTCACATTCTTGTCTAATAGTGTTGCTTGTTTGCTGTCTTTCCCATTTATAAAAGTAGAATTTGATTATTTGTACCTGGTCTTGAGTTATTCTATATGTTGCCTTTTCAAGTTATCTTTAATAGAGAATGCTGCCCAATAACAAATCTACTATGAGAACAAGGTCTGACCCAACCTGAATGAGTTAGTAAATACAGGAAGAACATGGAGATGCCCAAATCAATTATGGAGCCTCCAGCGAATACCTTTCCAATTGCCATTGAAATATTTGATCTCTCACTTTCGTATAAACTAAGAATGGAATGTCGTATTTGCATCCCGTTTCTTCCCTTTTTTTAAAGTTTCTGATAGGATTTCATCATAGAACTTTCTCATACCTATATATATATAAGGAAAAGCTTACCAGTAATTAAAAATTAAGCATCTAAGTCCTTTTCTTGTCACAGCATTTGCGTGCTCAATATGATGATCTCTTCCCTGCACTGTGCAAAGATCATCCTGATATCTTTCCACCAGAGCTTTACACATGGGAACTATTCTTGTGGGCATGTGAACTGTGGTACTCAAATAGCATGAAAATCAAGTTCCCTGATGGAAAGCAGAGGACATGCTTGATTCCCATTGCTGGCTTCTTGAACCATTCGGTATGTCACCCTTTCTTTATGCCCCAACATTTTATGTCCTGATTGTTGAGATAAACTAAAAGTTTAAAATATACTGAGAATTTCTTCCAACAACTTATCATAACCATCTTCTGAGTGTACTTTTGTGAATTGGTTGCCAGATTCCAAAACAGTTTCTTTATATTGTAGAAACTAAGAGGTTACAAGGACAAGAATGACCTGACCTTGTGTTATCTACTTTCTGGACAGTCAGTTTTGGGTTTAATTAAGATGTGTTTGTAATGGTTCATGTCATTGAAAAAAAAAACACTTTAGTTGTTCATATCAATGTGATATCCCGTGGTCATGTTTTTGCTTTATTCCTTATCACAGCTAGACCCCCATGTAGTGCACTATGGCAGAGTAGATTCTGCAACAAATACCTTGAAATTCCGTCTATCAAGACCATGCAATGCAGGGCAAGAATGCTGTCTTAGTTATGGAAACTTCTCTAGTTCTCATCTAATTACCTTCTATGGCTTTGTACCTCAAGGTGACAACCTATATGATGTCATTCCTCTAGGTGAGTTTTATTGCTCTATCTCACTCATGGATATTTTTTACAATTGATCAAGCAGTACCAAACGTGACATAGTCCTGATATATCTTCAACATGCCATTGTATTGTTGTTGAAAAATTGTCGAGGACTTGTGCTCTCAAATATTAACTAGTAACATTCCCAAGCAGATATTGATGCTGCCCAAGATGATTTTACTGAAGGCAGCTCCATATCAAACTGGACCACTCACATGGTGCGGGCTACTTGGTTATCACATAACTGCAATATTTTCTATTACGGCCTGCCTTCCCCATTCTTGGACAGCCTAAGGAGAGCTCGGAGCCCCATGCCGCATACTAAGGACCTAGTAATTTTCTATGCTTATTTATGTTATAGTGGTTGACATCATCTTCATCTTCTTTTGAATCTTTTTCATTAGGAAATGGCATTTATTATTGTGTATGATCTATTCTAATGAATTGCTATTATTACTTTCACATTACTCTTGTGTGTTAAGAACAAAAAAAATATTTGTCAGATTTGCATTTTCTCTCCAATATTAAGGAGAGCTCGGAGCCCCATGCCGCATACTAAGGACCTAGTAATTTTCTATGCTTATTTATGTTATAGTGGTTGACATCATCTTCATCTTCTTTTGAATCTTTTTCATTAGGAAATGGCATTTATTATTGTGTATGATCTATTCTAATGAATTGCTATTATTACTTTCACATTACTCTTGTGTGTTAAGAACAAAAAAAATATTTGTCAGATTTGCATTTTCTTTCCAATATTGTTTAGCTTTAGTTTGAAATTTCTTTCTTGATTCGGTTTTTATGTCGGTTCAATATTCTCATATATGAACTTCCAATTCTTTATTTCACAGCTGCCGGAAAATTTGAAGAATGAAATTGAAATTCTTGAAGATCTTCGCGCCATCTGTGATGACATGATGGATAATCTTGGTGATGCAGACCTTGATGACAGGTAAAGTCTCCTAACACTTTATCACATAATCTGTGAATCTGTGATTGATTGAAGCAGCCGAAACTTTCCTTTGGAAATGAGAATGTGTATCTTTTTTTTGGTTGTTGCAGAAAAAACACTAATTGGGATGTAAAGCTGGCAATCAAGTTCAAAGATATACAAAGAAGTATTGTCTCTTCAGTTTTAACTTCATGTTATTGTGGCCTGAAACTGGTGAAAGATGAATTGTCTAAATGCCTGGCTGAGGACACTCCTGTCTCAAAGCAGATTTAAGTTTACAAATAAGAAAGCTTTTTAGTGTACAACTTTGATAGGGCACAATTCTGTTTTAGTAGAGAATATACCAAACCAAACTAGTGATCAAATTTAGGCCACAAGGTTAATGATCTGTCAATATGAGCTGACAAATTGACAGAATTTTGTTTGTCCTTATTGTATGACATGAGCTGCTTGAGCATAGAATATTACTTTGGTAAAGCAATTATGCTTGTCATTGTGCTGTTTTTTTTATAATATCCCTACCTCAACTAAATCTATATTTTGTGATTTTTCTTTCTGGTGGGGAGGAGGTGGGGGTTGAGAAGAAGAATCATTAAGGGCCAAAAATGAAAGAAAACAAAGGCATGGACATTGCCTTTTTTATGTGGTCAGTGTATTCTTGTCAATTTTAGATTATTGTAGGAGGGCAAAAGTATACTTTTTGGAATGAGATAAGGATGCCAACGTTTGACTCAGAGCCTTCCATTAATTTACAACTTCGTTTTTTTTATAAGGTTTTGATTGATTGTAGCCAAAGAATTATATATTTTCGTAATATACACAAAATTTAATTTAATTAATTTTCGTAAAGGCTCTCTAAGAATCCCGTATTTTACTACATGGGGAATGATTTTTCCTCAAATTCATTCTGTTAATCAAATGGGCCCTAAAGAGATATAATTTTTTTTGTTATTGTAGAATCCCCCAAGTTCTGATATGCTCATAGTCTCCCACCAAATTATGTATACGATGCAATGAGTTAAATGGCTCTTATTAGCCTCCACAAATTTGAGGGACTTAATTTCGATTAATTGAGAAAAGGGAATCGAACTTGAGGCTTTTTTTTCTTTCTTTTAAATATAAATGGGACGTGTTCAAATATTCCTTCATATTATGACTAATTCGCTTGTGCCAACAGAAGGGCCCACTCAAGCCATTCAAGATTATATTCCACATGCAACTCGTTTCGCGTTAACGTTAGTTTTGTTACTAAAGTAATATTAATTATAAATATAATTAAGGCAGATATTTTGTCAAAACAAAAGAAAAGAGAAGTTTGAAGGAAATGGTAGTTAAAGTGGTGGTTAAGGAGGTTGTGATTTGTGAGTTGAATAAGAAGGATATGATTATGATGTTTACGTGTTTCCTTTCCAATGATCAATTCATTACATCATGATGATTTTTCTCATAAAAATGATTTTTCTAACCATCATTCTTGGGCTCATTGAAAAGTGATTCTAGGAATACCAAAATCACTTATGGGAGAAGCACTCCACACGTACTTCTTCATATAATCACTTAAAGTGATTCTAGGGGAGAAGCACAAGCACCTTCCATATACTTCTCCTTAAAATCACTTAAAGTGATTCTCCATAGAATTAATTATTGCCTTATCCAAAATTACTTTCAAAACAGCTATTAATCAACTGATTTTTCCTTCACTTGATTGAAAGATATTTCAAAAGCGAATATTATAAATACTTATTTTGTAGTTGTTCTATTTGACTTTTAAGAAGGAGGCCCTCATTATAAAAAGAAAAAGAAAAAAAAAGGAAGGCCCTCATTATATAATTCTAACCTTTTTTTTTTGTTTTTTTGTTTTTTGTATAGGGTAAAACAACACTTGATTTCGTCTCTTGTTGGAATTTTTAACCAAAAGAATGTTAACAAAACAAAAATAATAGGAGTGAGACGAACTTGGGCTTTTGGATATAGGGAAAAGGTTATGGTTCAACTCAGCACTAATTACAATCCAACTGTGGAGGTGATCACTTGTAGGAACTTCAACGGAGAGATAAGTAATGAACAAAACAACTCATGTAAATGATATTAATTTTCATGGATTGTGTTAAAAATACTCCTTTGAGAGATTCAAAGCTAGCATCTCAAGTGCATGATTAATTGCTCTTGAACGTTTGAACTTGTGGTGGTGCTTTTCAAAGGAGTAAAAGGCTATAAAAAAAATCAAAACATTCGTCTAAATGTTGATGACATAATTGACATGGATGACGTGGCACAATGTGACTCATTACCCATTTTGTTGTTGATGCCTAAGCTGGCAAAAGGTCCCATCCCAATAAGAAAACATACATTGGCTGTAGCCAAGTGGGCAGCCCACCACCCCTTCTTTTCTCATTTGTCCCAACCGCCGACGCCATCTTTTACTCTCTTCCCAACCTTTCTCCTCCGAGTCCAATAAAAACAACTTCTTCTTATGTTAACGAATAGACACTTCCTAGTCGTTGACCTAATGCCAATCTGTCAACGTGCCGAAACCTCAGTGGCTCCTCACTTCATATGTTTTCTAGGGTGCCGCACCTGATCACGGCTTTATCTCATAAAACTTATTTAATATTTTTAATTGTTAAAAAAATGGAAAAAAGAAAGAAAGAGGGAAAGAAACACACACAGATACAGAGGGAAAGAATGTGGTGAGAAAATAGAGAGAGAATAGGATTTGCTTTTACGTCTCCTTCTCTATCTCTGTCTGAGTTAGCCCTCTCTCTTCTTCCTTTCTCTTCCTTCTTTGCTTGGGAGAAGCAAAGAAGAGAAGAGACGAGAGGAGACAACCGAGAAACAGAAACCCACCTACCCCAGCAAGAAATACGTTTTATTTGAAATTTTTTGGAAGCTTTGTACCGGAAAATTATTTTTAGAGCTTTTCTGCTGGCTTTAAGGGTTGGACTGGAATTGGGTTTGGTTGCTTTTGATTGATTGTGGGTTTTCGGTGTTGGTCAAGATGATGGTGGCAAGCAGTTTTGATCTTTGGAAAAAAGATGTCTTCTTTCCTGCAGCTGAGGAGGTTCAAGAATCAGCTGATATGTACGTTTCCTTTTGCTTTTCGTTGGTTTTGATCATGTGGGTTTCAGTTGCTTTAATTGGTTTCTGCGTATATGTGGACTTTGTTGTTGGAATTTGGAGATGGGTGTGTTGAATTGTGTTTTTATGAGATTTTCTGAAGTGAAAATGGATTGTATTGGGTTATATCTTTCATAGTGCTTTTAAGATGTGTAATTTGTTGGATATTTTTCAATTATGTGGTTGTGCTGCTGGTTTTGAGTTTCAATTCAATGGGGGATTTTGGGTTCTGGTATTTTAGGTTATATCTTTTTTTCTCTTCCTCTTTTTCTTCTTCTTAAAGTTTTGATGATGTGGGTGATGCTTATATTGGGCTCATTTTCAACTTCTGGATACATTTATGATAAATATGCTCTCATGGTGCTGTGTAAAAGATAATTTGTTTACAAATATACAAGGTTTTGCCGTTTTCTACCATATATTTAGAATTATGTGTGTTTTCAGTATAGCTTGTGTGTGGTGTAATTTAGTGGGTTAGTATGATTTTATCCTTTGTTTTGGATGATAAGAAAAAATTCCGCACTGTCTGGGAATGGGGAAAGATTAAATTTTTTATCCTAATCATTTGGCTCAAAAGATGGAAGGGACATGAACATATAGTGTTGGATGACTTCGTGAGCCAGTCATATTCGGTAATGGTAAGGCTTCTCTAGTTGCACTGTTAAGATGATGATAGACCACCCTATATCCCAGGAGTGGGCGAATGGAAGATGAAAAGCCACTTTCTTCCACTTCAAAAAAATTTGAGTTGTTACTGGACAGGTTGCCAGCTCCTTATGTTCAGCAATCAATGATCATAGGGATTAGGTCGTACTGTACTACTATTCTTTAAGTTTTTGCAAAGATTGAAGGGAGCTTATTCACATTTTCCACTCACTTGAAAAGTATAATTCGTTGGTATTTATCTCTGTCTAGAATGTTCAACTAATTCGGAACTCGAAATAATTTTTCCTTTTGCCGGCCCTTATTATTATTATTATTTTGTTGTTGTTGTGGTTTGTCAGAATGGAATCCACGTACAGGGCATGGGTTCGACAGAAGAGAGAAAGGTTAGCACCAGACAATTTGGATGAACTTTGTAGGGAGCTGCAAACCGCTTTAGGTACTGCCAAATGGCAGGTAGGTCTCTTGTATCTGATAAGCTGACTACTCTTTCCCGCCTGTTTATTCACTGTATAAAAATATTAATGGGAATTTGTGAGCCTACCCAATCTAGATAAGGTTTCCATCAGTATGATTTCTGGAAAGTCAAAGACTCTTCTCAGCTTTAACCATTGTTCAGTCTTTTGTTTCAAAGTTTCCTAAGATGGAGATATATGCTTTCTTAGTGGCACTATCCGTTCGCACTCAATTTCCTGATGTGGTTTCCCTTATTATTGATACTATCACCAATTAGAATTCAGAGAAAGTTTTGTCTGCAAGCAGTTTAGCCAATATTACAATTTTACTTACTGTAATTCTGTTGTGTTGAATGGTGAATCCTGGTTTAGTTGGAAGAGTTCGAGAAAGCAGTCAGGTTGAGCTATGGACAACGTGGTGATGATCATACAACAGCTAGACATAAACAATTTATTGCTGCCATTGAAAACCAAATTTCTCATGTTGAAACAGCACTAAGGGAATCATTTAGTGTGGAAGGAAAGCAACCCCTTCGATGGGTACACCTGGATGAAGAAGAATGTGATGATTTTGCTGCATTTCTGTCTGGGACACCACAAAGTTTGCTATGTGCCAAAAATGAATATGTAGAACTTGGACCTTCTGTGAAAAGCTCTGAGGAAAATGACCTTAGAAGAAAAGACGTGGACCTTAAATCTAATGCTGCCTGCAGCAGAGACATTTCTGATGAAATAAAGGGGGTTAAAGATGTTATTACTATATCTAAGGATCTAAATTTTGTCATGGAAGTAAAGGGGAAAGAAATTGCAGAAATGAGGGATGATATAATTTATGATGCAGATAGAACAACTAATACAAGGAAGGCATGCAGTTCACCAAATTATGGTGATTTGAGGATCATAATAGCTGATGAAGTTGAACACAGAAAAAAACTAATTCCGGGGTGCGAGGACACACCTAAAGAAAAAGGATCCAAACTTGTCTTCTGGAAGCAAAGGTGTGCGCAATTGCATCAGGCAACAGCAGCAGTTAATTTGTTCAACCAGGTCAGTTTGTTACATATTTGAAAGGAAGAATTGATTATAACATTTGATTAGAAGGTGATACATCTTACACATGCAAGGAGAAAGAAGAGAACAATCATGTATTTTTATACTCTATTTGTTCTCTCCCCTCTGCTTTCTTTCAGTTGATAGATTATTATCTTTTGTTAATTCCAAGCAAAACTTGTAAATTGTCTTATGCAGCTGTTTGGTCGGGTTGGTGCATCTCAGAAGCAATTACAAAGTCCACAGAAACAATGGCAAACACCACTACGCTTACATAATCGTTGTTCTGTTCAAGCTACGCTTGGTTTAATGCTCACTGTTTTCCTGCTTGGTAAGCTTGATTTGCTTGAACTTGAAGCATTTCAATCATCAAGAAGTCAATATACCGTATACTAAACTGAAAATGGTCAATACTTTCCAAACGGTTTTAATCAATTGCTTTAATTTATAACCATCTCAGGCAACATGATATATTAAAATGAGTTAGTAAAAGATATTAGCTATAGGCTCTGTCAGGAAACAGTTTTAGAGATGTTAGTAGAAGATATAAGCTATAGGCTCTGTCAGGAAACAGTTTTAGAGATTGTATTTCTTAATATGTATGTAACATAAACAGAAACAAGAATAGGAGTTTTCATATCAGACTTAGGTGATAATTTCATGTTTCAAATTTGTGCAATTTCTTTCCCCAAAAAGAATACATCCCTACGTTTCAAACAGATCTCATCCTTTGTAACTAAGATTCGATTGCAGCAGAACTCTTTGGGTATTTGTGTATCTGCTGGCAATATTTAGTAGGAAAGCCTTTTAACAGCCACTAGATTATTGTTTCTGGTCTAGTTTATGCAGACACATGATAAAATTTCATGACTTCTAGTGCCCATGTACATCATGTTGCTTCACTTGCTTCCAGCTTGTATACTGTCTTATCTCTGTTGTTTCCAGTGACATTATTGAATAATAGAGGATACGGGTTTACAAGTATTTAGACGTAATTATTTGAAAATGTTAGTACTTTTTTAAAAAAAATGAAAAAAGTGTTAGTACTTTTAGTTCTATAAAACTATGCTTATGAGGGTTCTCTTTTTGCAGTACCATTTGTATTTTATTCAAGCTGAGATAAAGTGGTAAATACACAGCATCTGATCCGGATGAAAACTTAAGGTATTTTTAATTGCTTTCACTCTCATATTTTATCTTATAAATTTTGAAAATTCTTAAAGTGTAATGAGGTTCAGAATTCAGTTGTATGTCAAAAAGAAAAAGAAAAAAAAGATTCCTTATTTCTCAGCAAAAGTCCTATCTTGGCCAAATTCTGGCAATAAGGTGGAAAGTTTATACAAAATGTGTAATATATCCTACATGCCTATTGTATGGCCTACAATTGTTCTAGATGGCATGCTCTTAACAAGCATGAATTTATTGGATGTGTCCTAGGGATGAGTTTATTTTATTTATTTATTTATTATTATTATTGTTATTATTATTTTAACTGTTAAGAGCTTCTATGAGGATTTTTTTCATTTTGAATGACAGACAATATGTTGAAATATGAATCACATCACATGATTATTCTCACAGCCCCATTGCAGTTGATAGTGGAAGTGTATTATTTGTAGGAGATTTGCTTCATTAGTTTGATAGTGTGTTTCCCTGTTGAAATGTATTCTCAGTCACATTGTCAAATTCTAAGATTTAAAATCCTGATGAATCTAGTGATGCTCACGTTGAGCTCTCGTCTGATCATCATTAGTTCCAAAGAGGAGGAAGTATTTCAACAAACCTCCCTTGCTTTGTGGAACAATACTTTCAACTGAATCAACTTCCAAACAACAATTTCTAATCTTTGTCCTGGGAACGTATTGGTCATCCTCAATTGAGTAAAGCAGAGAGTTTGAGTGCATTTATGAAGAGTTTTTCTGCCTTTGAAGGCAACAGTGTGTGGTGTGCCCCAAGTTAAACAACACCCTTATTCATGTGGATGCTTAACCTCCACCCCGTTTTGCCTTTGCAATTAAGTAACAATGTAAAATGATCTGCCCCGCGAATGTAGTCACATTTCTTCTCTAAACCCTAAAGAGGTCTCGTAATTCACATCCCTAATTCCACAGATGGTGTTACTAAACTAAAAACTTTAAAACAATAGCTCGAGCCTTTTGCTTTGCTGGAATGATATAACTCAAGTCATTTACAAAACATCTCAATGTTGTTTTTCTGTAGGTGTTGAAGCTGTTTCTACGGTGACAAGAGTCTGAAAAGTGAATGCTTGCGACTAACATCTCCTTGGTTGTTGTCAAGCCTATGGAATAGGCCAAGCTGCCTCTCTTGAGTACTGGGAGCGGAAAAGACGACGGGAATGGGGTAGCGGTCCTTTTAGATTTCCTGATTCCATTAAATTGTAAATGCATTCAGGTAGCTTCTGAAACATAAGAACATTTATAAGTGTAGACATTCCACAATCTCACTAAGCTTGAAACTTCGATTATGACATTATGGTATGATGCCAATGGTGGACATGGACTCAAAAATCCATGCCGAAGATGTTCTGCCCACCTTACTTGTAAAGTCCTCTTTTAGTGCAAGGAATGAGCACAAAAAATAATACAAATGCAGTGTTGTGTGATTCACGCGATTCATTTCCACCCGCATTTTGATGAGAGAGAGACTTAAAATGTGATCAACTTATGAAAGTACTTTGTAATTCAACTTTCGCATGGGAAGAACCCTCATGATATTCTGGGATTCATGTGGGAGCTTCTGTACTGAAAAACAGAAAACGAAGGGCTAGTAACTGAAATTGGGGTGGGCATGGTCGAGTTTGGTAGGTAGATTGGACGACGAATGACGAGTAACTCAGAGTTGGGGTGGGCATGGTCAAGCTACAAATGTACTTTGCTCTAAGGGACACCTACAAATGTACTTTGCTCTATGGGACATTTTGTCCATGTTTGTCCTTGGAGTCCCTCATGTCGCTCAAATTATTGTACTAAAAATATCTAGATCCTGGAAATATACAAAAAGATACAATAGAAGCACGACTCCAAGAATAAAAATAAAAGATCAATCAATATTAAACAAGTTAAGAGGTTAAATAAGCTTAATAACAATGTGACCATCTAAGAAACTCCCTCTAAAAATGAAAACCCTCAGCAACTCTCTCTGTAGGCATTCCAATTTCTAAAACTGATAGCATTTGTCAAATCTGTGAATCTTGGGCGTTCCGAGTGGAAAGTGATAGCATTCCTCCCTTTCTCCCATGTTTCTTGTTCGACGATGATGTTGTGATTCTCATCTTCCAATCCTGTAAAGTGAAGTGTCTCTCAGGTTTTGGTGGAACCATTTGAAATCAATTCTGGGCCCACGACGTGCTTCAACAATTGCACTTACCAGACTGGGAGGGAATGAGCTAGCAACAGACAAAGTAGTACATGCGGAGTCTTTTTTTCTTGATTGCCGCCTTTTCTTGGTGAGAAATGGATCATTGCTCACAAGATTTTTATTTTTATTTTTATACAAGAGATATTGAAAGTATGGAGAAATCGAATCTAGAACCTCGAGTGCATAGATAAATGCTCTTAATTATTTGAGCTACAAACCCCTTACCAGTCTTCAATGCTGATCAAAGTTAATAAGCTTGTGATCAATAGCTTCCTATATGTATGGAGACAAATGATCTGTTGCTAACTTGTGTTGCAGTTTAAATTGGTGACAATGAAGTGTTTTGGGTTGCTTGCTTTGCATATTGTACTTGGAGGACAGGTGGAAGACCTCATCTGAGTGGTCCCAATTCAACAAAACTTCAAACGTAAGACACATGTTTGTGAACATTATGGACCAACATACATCACACCAATTAGCTTTTTCTAGTGTTTAGTTACTTTCCTCTAAATTTCACCTACTCCATGTATTGTCTCATTTTACAATAATAAAGATGAAATTGCGTAATTTAGAGTAAACCTATTTTTGGCTAATGATGTTGTAAATGTTATCAATTAAAATTATATTCTCATACGTGTGGCCAAATTACACACATCATAAACAGTTTTAGTGGAGTCCATCTTGCCTTTTCTTTAGAATATCTATACTTTTGTGTGTGGATAAAATTGCAATAATACATAATATTTTTAAGACTGGTGTAGCTTTGTCAAATGCTAATACAATCATTTTACTCAGCAATCCAACCATTATTATCATTTTTCGGTTCGTGATCATACATATATTTTTATTTTATATAAGCGATATTGGAGATGGGGATTTTCTCACACAAACTGTATAGATGCCGTGGAAGTTCAAACTTTAAATTACTTATCTGCAAGTCAATACCCTTTCCACTAGACTAAACCCGGTTCACACCAACTACTTAACAAAACTAAAATAGGTTGAAACTAAATACATAAAAGAAACAAATTATTTGATGCTCACCGTAATAGGTTTGTTACAAAGACATTTGTACAATGGGATAACACACATGGCTAGCTACAGCTAGTCAATGCAATAAGTCAAACCTTCAGCATATGATCTAGAATCATCAGCCGGCTTCAAATTCCAACTCGACAGCGCTTGACAAGATTTTCAGGCTTTAAATGCGAAGAAGAAATCAGGGTTCATTCTAAGTCCTGCATTTGAACTTAAGTTCCAAGTCCCACCCAATAAATTGGAAATATGTTGTCGGTTCTTCACTATGAATCCTTTTAATCTTTCGATTTTTTGTTTTAATTTTTAATTTTTAACAAAAACGATATGATATTATTGAAATAAAAAAGCAGTACATAACCTATGCAGTTTCGGTGAGGAATGCACCTCCTTAAATTTCTGTGAGTCCGCCACTGTATTTAAGACACCCTCTAAAAGAATTAGGCGAGTCACTACACATAAAGATTCAATTATCTTACTAACCAAGGTTTAGATCAATTCATAAAGTCATGCATCAATTAATGTGTTGCATGGAAGATTCCCAACCTATAGGTGGAACACTTCACAAATGGCATCAGCTTAATCGAATAAATGGTGTATTGGGTTTCAATTTTCCGTTCATTTCCATTAACATAGTAATTATATAGGTTTGGCATTCTTTTTCCTCCGTCTTAGGTTTTATCTCACTGAATTTTTCTGAGCTAGGTTTAATAAAGTCACGTTTGTTCGTTCGGATCTGTAATCATCGACAAGTTAATGAAAATTTACTACTTTTCCTATAAAAAAAAAAAAAATTATAGGTTTGGCAGTGGTGACAATATAATATTTGTTGTAATGATTTTTAGCACAGTGCACTACTAATGCTTATTTGCTTCGCATGCTAAAATATAATTATTTAGCATTCATTGAAAATAAGTGGACGCAATGAAACAAGGCTTAAAACAATAATAACTTGGATTTTCCCATATTCAACATATTTTGCCAAAATGGTGCGACAACATTATATTTTAATAGTTCAGATTTAGTATTCTCCATTGTTAATAGACTACGTGTACAATTAATTAGCACTTGATGATGATTCTACATAACCATTTAGATTCATTGCTTGCAAATACAGAAAGGGATGAGTCAGACGACACAATATAAAAATCCACATCATCATTATTGATATTGGGTAAAGGATTACAACAAGTTTGCTATGGAGGCCAATACCTTCACCTGTTTTCATTCAAACATGTAATAATTTTGTCAATGATGCTAGACTTGAAAAAATAAGAAGATATACAATACATGTTCTTCACGTCTTAGATATAGGCACTTGGTCGATGATGGTCATTAAAATTCGTAGTCCAAAGATCGCAACAAAACGAACACAATTACACGAATTATTCCCCCAATTTTGAATCTATAACATAACATCTTACTAAACGGAATTTAACATGTTACACACCATGTCATTATCAGGGAAATGATTTACGCTAATGATTTTTGTTTTGTTATACATGTAAAGTTCATGAATGGGTTTTTAAACGTAAGAATCTCACCCATTTAAACTACACGCTTCTACAGAATGGTGCTGATGATAATATTAAAATATGTTTGTTGAGAGAATACTTCTTGATATTATAAGCTATAAACATACAAAATGATAAAAATCCTTGTGCTTCTCACTTCATATCAGTATTTTCTCATAACCCAATTACCAACTTGACTTTTTAAACATGTGGTATGATGTTTTATAAAATATATATAGTTCCTTTCTATTGAGGAATTTTTTAAATAATTTTATTTGAATGACACAATTTAGGATACTCTACGAATTTTTTTTTCAACAATCCATACCATTTATTTTTTAAGTCTATATTCATAGATCATCCTTGCAAAAAATTAGACAAATCGGAAACCGTTTCGACATCCAATTGTGTCATACAAAATCAATGAACATGGTGCTTCAAGAAAGTACTAAAATTTCAAAAACTCAATTGAGCGGTCAAATAATATCGGATTCAAGTGATTTTTTGTAGAGATGATATTTGAATGATTATCTAAAAAATAGACAGTTTGGATTAGTGGAATACAATGTGGAGTAGAGCCCTACAAAGATGTTTTTCAAATAAATTTATTTGAGAGATCCCTCAAAAGAAACTCCCTTTAATATATATAAACCATGATTTCGTTAAATAAGTTGGGTGTCGGCCTAACAGTGTTCGCAAGAAGTAGCCAAAAGGATAACATTCTGTGTAGCTGACATTTAAATTCCCTTTTTTATTAATTTACCAGTCCGTATCAATACATCATCGGTAACATATTCCACTAAGCACTAGAATCTGACCATTTAGATAACAACCAAATAATTAGAATTAAAAAAATATATATATTAAAAAGCTTTGCTTTTAGCTTCATGCAGTTGTTGGGGTGGCGGTACAAGATTCACTAATTAAAACGTTTTAATTTATTCATTAATGATGATTATAAGGTTGAGATTACAAAGTAAAACACTAACTCAATTAAATTCTTGTATTTATCTATGGATTATATGAATGATAAAGTATATTTATCATGATATCACCCTCCACGAAATTCCACAAATCACAAATATAATATCAATAAAATCGATAAAAAATAATTTCCCAAACTGATATTTATGAGCCTCACATAAATATTCACATCAAATGAATCAAATAAATAAAACAAAATTACAAAAAAACATGAGAATTTTTAATGTCGTAATCGGGGCTCTCGTGATTTTCATTCATTTAATTTCTGTGGACGCAGCACCGGCCACCTAACATACAAAACCCGCTTCATCCTCAATTACTGCTAGAGTGAGAGAGGGCACCATCTTCAACCATGGCTTTGCTCCTGTACTTAGTCCTTGCTTCTACGGAACGTCATAAACCATTATTATAGTAATTTATCCCCACGTCCAAGCAAACCCAGAACTTCCAGTGACCATTTTGCCCCTCTCATGCAAATCAAAATCATTATCATATTCAAACCTTGATCAAGCCAAACCCCATGTTGATTCTATTATCATACAACCGATCCAACATATTATATTATTAAATTGTCAATCTCTAATAATTAATAAGATAAGATTTTGTTTAAAGATATAATTCGAATTGACAATTTCATAATATAACATGTCACAGATAAAAAGAATAATACCTCAATCGCATAATCCTATTCACGAGTTAAGGGAACAAAGTTATGATAGCACAGCACATGCATGGCACGTGACGAAAAGTAGCCTCTCACACTTGTGTACAAAACGGCGTCGTTACGGCAACACTTGCATGGTCCTTGCAGCTCAATGCCTTGAGCAGTCTCCAAGAGCCCTTGCCGGAGCTCCGATTATCCGGAAACTTCCTGGCAACGGCTTCTCGGGGAAACATCGTGGTGGACGAGTTTCGCCGAATCTGCCGGTTCTTGATGTCACTGAGGTCCATCTCCGCCGGAAACTTCACAATCCCAAACATAAGAAAAAACCACCTCGGCTTATTATTACCACTCTTGACCTTATCGGATTTTCCAACACTCCTCACCGAGGAATTCCTCTCCATCTCCCCAGGCGTCGGCGACACCATTGAAGATTGCCGGTGAAGCTTTCGATAGTCCAATGATCGGCTGTTCCTCATCATGAACTGGTTTTTTGAGCTGCTCGATCTTGTCACCGAGCTTTGTAACTCGGAAAGCGACTCAGACCGCCTTCGAAAAGTTGGTTGCTTATTCTTGTGAGAATCGTTAGGGTTTGGAGGAGCCTTGGGGACTTCGGTCATGTGTTGTTTGAAGGGTATGAGTTTCCCGCAGACGATGATGTCTTCGGCGGAACACATGAAGCTGTCGGAGCTGATGTCGCTGAAGAACTCGAATAACTGATCGGAGGAGGAACGACGAGCTTGTAGGTGCTTAGGCGACATGTCGTGGAATTCGTGGACTTGGTCATGGGTATTGTCTAGTGGAAGGTCGCATAGAGAGAGCGCCTCTTCTGCATCTTCTTCTTCAGATTTGTCTTGGTAATGGAGATGGTCAATGTAATTGTCGTCTTCCATTTTTGATGAATTGATGAAGGAAATGAAGAAAAGGGTATGGGGCGTTTGGAGAAGAATGGGTTTGTGTGTTGAAGAATGGCTTCTATATATTTCGAAAAGACCAAAGGGAATATATACATAAAAGGGCACAATTAAGAGAGAGAGAGAGAGAGAGAGGTGTTATGTCGATGATTTCTCGGAATATTAATTCTAGATTTTACTTTTTTTGGTTTGGAGTTTTTCTAAAGCGACATGATATTTGGAGTGTTATAGTCTTCTAGAAGAGAAGAGAAAAAGAGAGAAATAAGATAGAAAAGGGCATTTCTCTATAAATATTTTTTTGAAAAAAAAAACCCAAAAACAAAGTGAGAGAGAGTGACTGAAAAGAGACGAGTCCAGAAGAAAGAAGGGAGACCTCAAAGGGTGAGAGACTTAGTAAAGGGAAATGAGATACTTGACTTTCCCGTCCATTAAAAAAGTTAGCGGAAGTTTTGCGGTACCTTGCACTTGCAGCCGTTCGTTAGGTCATATAGGTGGTGGTTATTGGTTGAAGTTGTATATGACATTTTTTGGGCGGCTACAAAATTCCCAAACAAGGTTCTAGGTCATCATGACCAGCATCACAGATTAGCTAGCAATGACAATTTTGTTACACAATCTACTAACCTTACTCAGTTTAACGTCAATGTATAACATATAAGGATTGATCATACTTAACTAAAACTTATAATCAAACAGAATTAGTTAAAACAATTGACAATTAATAATACGCCGCGTTAGCTAATATGGAATAAAAGTAACATGATTTTGACACAACAAACTAATTTAACTCGTATTGAATGAAGACTAACTTTTCTCATTTTTTGATATGGTATTTTACGAGTTCTCATTGAGTTATAGAATTATGTGTTATGATTTTATGGTATATTAAGACCACATCGATTTTCTTTTCCTTTTTATTTATTTATAAAGAGTGTATGGTTAAAAACTATAGTTTCATCTTAATTTTTTGAGTTTGCAGGCAAGATATTGTGAGCTAACTCAAACACGACACAATTAGTAAACAATCGGGTTAGGGTTGAGTAAGATGATCATACGATTAATTGAATAGCTAGGTTGAATTAGAGTTTATATAGCATTCAACATGGATACGAAATGGCAACATGGACACAATTTGCCTCAGTTATCACTCGTGCCACTGCCATCAATATGCCTATATCCACTGGCGGACCTAGTAAGGCGCAAGGAGGTGCAGCTGCACCTCCCTTTGCGGGAAAAACCATTGTAAGTGCTTCAAATTGCCCATTTGCTCAACTGGTGTACAGATTACCTTATTTCCATTTTCAACAAGTAAATGTCTTTGTCCTTTTACTTTTATTTATTTTTATATTACTTCATTTACTTAAGTTTACAATGTAAATAAGGAAGTACCCCCCATTTGGATTCAAATAAAAATACTAGAAAATCAAATTCCCACCAAATCAAAATATGAAAATTCGGTTTTAGTGCAAAATACGATTTATGCTAAAAATGATAGCTCATTAAGTCAATATATACTTCATACTAAAATCCCATAAAATCAAGTTTTCTTATTTGATGTGTAAGGAATAAAAGCCGCCAAAAATTATCTTGAGAAAATGATTATTTCGAAAAACCATTTTTCATACTTAGTCAATATTACACCTCCGCTAAAAAATTTCTGGGTCCACCAGTGCCTATATCTAAAAGCATTGGGCATTCTCCAATCGAACACCCTCGCCACCTACAACTCTTGAACATGACTTGTAGGGTGAGATGTAACTATCCCCTCCCCTATCTAATTCAAGATTGTACCTTCATTTGTTTCAAAATAACTCTCAAACGTTCGTCTTTTAGCTTTACAGATCGAATATGGAATTAGGGTTAGGGAGATGTCATCAGAACCAAAAAAAAAAAAAAAAAAAACAAGATTGAGGAGATGCTTGCTAAAATGCACCTGCACCTACCTAATTTTATATGCATATGAGACATTCCAAAATAGAATGAATCCATCATAACCTAAATTTAAATATTCCAAATCAAATATTGGAAGCGTTATACATGATCATATATGCAATCCATATTACTATTTTGAAAATTTTCAACTCCTTATTTACTTTTATTTGTTACAAATAAATGAGATTCAAAATGATCGTACATATTATTCTTTCTTTATTGCTGCTAAGTCTGGGGGATACATGCATGCTCCTTTTCTTGATCCTTTTATTATTTTATGAGGTTGGGGGCAGGTGGTGATAGACTTTAAGAATGTGCATCTTTTAAATATAAAAAAATACTTTAAACAAATCTAAATCACGGGAAGGGGAATTCGAACTCGAGTGTATAGTGGGGAGCACATCCGCTCTAGCCAACTTGGCTAAGACCATGTCTACAACCCGAAAAAAAAAAAAAAAAAAGAATTGAGCTTTATTACCATTGTTTCTGGATACTCAACAAAGAATTTTTGTGTGACGGACAAGGATTGGTATTTTAAATACTAACATTTGGAACCACAACTTGGATTATTCTTTAATTATGGCTCAAGCAAAAGGGACGTAAGAGGTATTGTGGATAATGTGGAAAATGTCGTTCAATGAGGAATTACGGCACGATAATATAATCTATACACCCAAACGAAGAAAATAATTCATGGTAATATAAGGGGCAGGTATTTCGAAAGTGACTTATTCATATATATATATATATATGAATCTTTATTAGGATCTCCAGCTTCTTACATATATATAGATCTATGTCCATCGATCGGGCTCTAGTCAACATAAAATAAACCCTTAGTTTTGGTGTTTCAAAATTAAGTTTCTTGCATAGAAGGGTGAGCAGATGCACCTACCCACAATGCATCTGTTTTTTCTTATATACAGAGAATTTTTGTTGGACATAGTTTCTTATTCTCATAATCTTTTTTGAAGTATTTACATTTTAATTGGCTATTGTTTTATGTATGTGTCCCTTTAAAATGAATTAATTGTGTTTTGAACAAAATTCTTCAATGAGGGCAATTTTAGCTTATTCGAAAACTTATCCATAAGGGCCGTTTGCTTTATAGATATGAAGAGATTATTATAAGCCCAAATACTAGGCTGAAAGGTCAAGGCCACGTTGAAGACAATCCAATTTACTAAGAGCCAGATTGGGATTACTTTTGTATAAAGTATTTATGCTCATAAGCATTTTTTTTAAGAAGTGATTCGATTAGAATAATACCGAAATTTTTATTAAAAATCAAAGAAGTGATAATCTCCATAAAAGCACTTTTATGACCTAAAAGTTGAGTTTGTTTGTTGGACGCTATCATAAACGCTTTTTACTGTTAGAAAAAGTCTTTAGCCCTTTTAAAAGTTGTCTCAAGCATGCTCTAAGTTTAGAGGGGTAACATAAATATAGACTATGCAATGTAAGATGTTTATTGTCTTAAACCTACTAAATTGACCTTCTAATCAATGTGGGATTGCTAAGACTCATTGTTTATCATGAGCTCAAGACTAATCTCGGATAACAGCATATTAGTTAGTGTTTAAATTAAATACAAGGGCTTAGAGGTTCTTAGTTCTATAAGGATTTAGATTGGATTAAGTCTATCGTATTAGAGTTATCTCTATGAGTTTCTTGATGGGCAAGGTCTTGGGTTAAAGTGCTACAATTCGTGTTGTGTGTGTGAGTTGTGTATTATCGCCCCTCTCAATAGGAAAGGTCCTGAAAATAAATGTATATATGTATACAGCCCCATTTCATTGAGGGATCCCTCGTATAATTTTATTTAAGGGACACCTTTTAGAGTAACCTCCAAACAAAAATTTAACAATCCAAAATGTCTAGTTTTCAAGTCTTCATTCATAGATAATACTTGCAAAAAATAAGACAAATTGAAAATCATTAAGGCTTCTAATTGATACCAAAAAAATCAATAAACTCGGTGCTTCAAGAAAGTACTTAAATTTCAATAATTTCATTGAATGGTCAAATGATATCATATTCAAATGATTTTTTTGTAGAGATGATCTTTGAATGAATATCTACAAAATAGACAGTTTGGATTAGTGAAATACAATGCGGAGTGGGCCCTATAAGGGTGTCTCTCAATAGAAGCTCTTTATATATGTACGTGAGGCACATAAGATTTTTTCAACGATCCAAACCATCTATTTTTAAGTCACATTCATAGATCATCCTTGCAAAAAAATTAGACAAATTGGAAACCATTTCGACATCCAATTATGTCATACAAAATCAATGAACACAGTGCTTCAAGAAAGTACTAAAATTTCAATATTTCAATTGAGTGATCAAATGATATCGAATTCAAATGATTTTTGGTGGAGATGATCTTTGAATGAATATCTACAAAATAGACATGTTGAATTAGTGAAATATGATACAGAGTGGGCCTTACAAGGGTGTCCCTCAAATAAGCTTATTTGAGAGATCCCTCAACTGAAGCTCCTTGTATATATATTGGAAAATAAAATAATCTAGTCCTAGTCCAAGCATACACAAAATGTACGATAAGTGTTATCCAACTTAGACCAAGCCAAGATAGTCCCTAAGCATAGCCCATGCCAAGGCAGTCATGTGTAATAAATGAGGCCTAAGTGTTTAAGTTAAATACAAGGGCTTAGAGTTTCCTAGTTCTTTGAGGATTGAGATTGGATTAAGTCTATCACATTAGAGTTATTTCTAAGAGTTTCTTGATCAGCAAGACTCCTAGTGAGATGCTTATAAATAGAAAGCTCCCTTCTAGAGCTGAGACACTAAAGCTTTACCAAAATTCACCCCATCTAGAATTACTACTATAAGGCTTGTCTTCAAGGAGAAAAAAAGATTTCTCTTTTGTTCTTTGCTATGTTTTCAACATCATCACCATGTGTGAGTCAAGATAGTGTTTGATATGTTATTATTAGACATAATAACATGCAAAACCTCTTTTGGCGCAAATGACGCAAATGACAATTTTGATAAAACTTTGCTAGTAATTTTTCAGTGAGATCATATTCATTCATTCATGGTATAACACTTGTATTTTCAAATGCAAACTGATAATATAAACTCATTGTTAACTCACATTATAACATGCGGATTAATATCACGTGCTTGAAACTTGGGCCCCGTTTGGTTAATAGGAAAGGAGACTTGAGAATGGGAAATCAATTACTTTCCTATGTTTGGTAAGTCCATGTATGAGAAATCGTTGCCTGATCCATGGGAAAGTAGGGAGGAATGTGAAGTCATCCTCCCAACTTAGGTTTTGTTTTCCCTCATCATGAGAACGTTTTGGGAAATGAACTAACATTAAATACTCATTTTTCATGACCATTTTGTCCCCATTAACAATTTAGAATTACAACATATCATTAAATGTATTCTTTTTTTATTTAATTTAATATGTGTATAATTGAAAATTTATACAAACTTTGTTTTATATTCCTACTCAAAACAAACATGGGAAATGAAATAAAATGTTATCTCCCTGTTACTTTCCCAGTATTACTAAACATGGGAAATGAATCTTCCATTTTTCATCCCTTAAAAAATAACATGAGAAATATTTTCCATTCAAATTCATTCTGTAAACCAAACGTGGCCTTGTTGATACCTAATTGCTTATCAACTTATTAACTGCCTTTACCAGTAGAATTTGTGGCAGAGTATAAAACGACCACCCGGTCCGGCCCATATGGATGCTTTGGAAGTTGGATCCACTTCCAACTCTATGTTAAGACTTTGCCAGCGACTAGCTTTCCCAAATCCTATTGCTCCTCCACCACGTTCCTTTGTGCATTCTTCTTCATCTTCCTCCAAAAACTATCCATTTTTGCGCACAAGCCAGAAATTTCAAGACTCCGTTTTGCAATGACAAATCCATCTCAAGCTGTCTCGAGCAGAGGACCAATCACTCATGTCATCTTCGATATGGACGGCCTCTTACTCGGTAATTTTGTCAAACACTTTCCGTGCATTGTCTCTCTTTACAATCTGTTTGTGTATCGTCCTCGTTTCTCTGTAGTTGGGCTCTTGCCACGCATGTTACACTACCACATGACAAGTTATTGCTTGTGGTTTTTGTTTCTGATAATTCTGTGGACCAATTTGGGTATTCTATCTCTTTTTTTGTTGTTTTAAGTACGGGCTGTTGTAGTTTTGGGTTCTTTCTGCTCTTGCATACTATGCTGAGCTTGGCAATAGAAACTATATTGGTTGACAACAAATATGTTGCTAGAGCTTCGAACATTTGCAATTATTTTTGCTCAGGAATTTTTATTCTGTGCTTGATAATAATTAATGACACAACATTCTTTCATGTTGTTTTTTATTAATGAGTTATCAAATAGCTTGGTTGTTAAGTTGGAGGATTATGGTTTATGCCCAGATTCTAGGAATGAAACTGCTGATCTGATATGATTTTTGCTGATTCAGACACAGAGAAGTTCTATACTGAAGTCCAGGAAATTATACTGGCTAGGTATAATAAAACTTTTGATTGGTCTCTGAAAGCCAAAATGATGGGGAAGAAAGCAATAGAAGCTGCTCGGGTCTTTGTTGAAGAGACTGGAATTAGTGACACCCTTACTGCTGAGGACTTTCTAATTGAAAGAGAGGCACAGCTGCAGAGTATGTTTCCGACAAGCGATCTTATGCCAGGTACCATTGTTTGAGTACTATGAAGCACAGATATTTGCATGCACATGCCTGCTTCTATTTGACTTTTATTTGTACTCCTTATGTTCTAATCAAGTACCCATTTTAAACTTAATCGTACCCAGTTTAGCTTTCTATTTGCACATGCCGAATATCATTAGTATACATAACGGTTCTGCTAGTTTTAATTTATCTTTTTCTATGCTAAATTGTAGGGGCTAGCCGCTTGATCAGGCATCTTCATGAGAAAGGAATACCGTTTGCCTTAGCAACAGGGTATAGTTCCTTTATTTATGTTTTCATTTTGTACTTATAACCAGTTTTACCAAATGCAGATCTAGAGCAGTTTGTTTATAGCATGTTCATTAACTTCAAACCTTTCAACCTTTTTGAGTCGTCATAATTTATAGTATACTGAGAAAATCCAAAGACTGGCACAAGCATCACTTGTTTATAAATATATATTGCAGTTCTCATAAGCGGCACTTTGAATTGAAAACACAACGCCATGGCGAACTTTTTTCATTGATGCATCATGTTGTCCTTGGCGATGATCCAGAAGTTAAACAAGGGAAGCCCTCGCCGGATATATTCCTTGCAGCAGCCAAAAGATTTGAGGTATAACCATCTCAGATGTGTTCCTTTGTTATATTAGTTTTCTGACCCCTGAAATGCTCGACACATAGGCATGGCGTCCCAAAATGACTAGTCACAAATGGGGTTTTCCGTAATCAATTTTATAGCCCATATGAATAAACACACAATCAATGTATTACTGTGCACTTGTTTACACAACTTATACACAAACAAAATTAGGATATCAAAATATTCAGCATGATTTGATTGTCACAGCAACAAGATGGTTATGACATTAGGTTATGATAGTTGTGGGAATATCTGTTCAGCATGGGCTGTGCTATTATTGCTCCTTTACTCATTAGTATTTTCAGTCAACATCAGGAGTGATTATGTAAACGTGACTGATGACAAGATTTGTGTAAACAGGGTGCCCCAATTGATCCAAAGAAAATTCTGGTGTTTGAAGATGCACCCGCTGGAGTTCTTGCAGCTAAAAATGCTGGGATGTGAGTGCTATAATTTGAATTTTTTTCTTGTGTAAAATTTCAGTTATCATATCATATAGGGTAAACTGTCGATTTTACCAAGTGTCAAATCGGGGTTTAACTTCTTATTTTTTCAGCCAATTTGTGTTACAAACTTTTTAAATAGGTGAATGTGGGCTTTACCATCAACTTTTAGGATTCCATCCAAATTTCCCCCCAAAAATGCACGTGAGGCACTTTTTTCGGACAATTTTGACATTTTATGAGATAAAACAATAATTTAAAATTTAAAATTTAAAAAGTTCAAATTAGAAAACAAAAAAAAAAAAAGGGGGGAAAACCACCCCAACCTCACAGTTCGCCCCTCCCCCTCCCCGAAACAAAGAAATAATAGGAAGAACAAAACAATAAACCAAGCAAATTCACTAATTAACATAAAGTAAATTTGTGCAATGCCCATATGTCCGAAGACTGAAGAGAGATTCGTAGCTGGTACTTGGCAAACTTTCTTAAGTTGGTTCTTTCTGAAATGGAAAACAAAAAGTACAAATCACAAAAATATGGATTAAATAACGAAATTTTCAGGTGGGATTCTCCCAAAATTCAGTACTTTTGTAGTTACAAACAAAATCAAAGAGGGAAATCGTACTGTGTTTAGGATCGTGGGGTGGTAGTCAAAATGAGAATGAGATGATGGCCTGGACTGCTGTTTTTTCTGTTGCTAGTGTTGATGTTTCTTGCAATGTGTTTAATCTTTGGATACAATGGGGGATGAGAGAGAACTCAGAGAAGAGATATCGGATGGTGTAATTTATGGACAGGGAAGGCTGAGATTTGGGGAAGAAAGGCTTCCACAGCTCATGCTATTCCTCTATGAAATTTCTGGATTCAATGGGATCTGGAAGAGGGCTTGTAGATGTTGTTGGCCAGGCTATTGAGTAGTAGTACAAAGGAAGGAGTTGCAGCATGAGCTGCGGGGAAAATGGGTGACGGAGGAGCTGGGCCGTTATTTAAAGAAGTTAGTAATTCAGATTGGCTGAAAAAGAAAAGTTTTATGCCCCAATTTGATGCTTGGGTAAAAGTCAGGGGGCAAAACGGCAGTTTACCTATCATAATAATTCACTTTCTCATCATATTTGCCAAATTTTGGAAAAATCTCCAAATTTGATTCAGATGTTGAAGGTTGATTGATAATGTGAGTACGAAAATTAAAAACAAGTTGTTAAGTCAATGATATTATTGCTATAGACCTGTGTACATTTGCTGGTTTGGTTGCCAGACATCAAAAGGACACCTATTGGCTAAATGCTTGGTAAACAGTCGGTGACATTCTTATCTGTCTGTAATTATCTAGGCATTAATAATTTCACAAATGAAAGGATGTGATACATGTTTATCTTTTATAGAATAGAACATTAAATATATAAAGAATTTTTTAGCGAGACAATGGGGGATTTGTTTTGAAGTATTGCAAAGTGGACTTGCCTACTTGGGAGAAAACTAAACATTATATGTCATGTTAATTTTGACCTCAATATTAGAATGATTGAATACAATAATTAAAGAAGGACAATGAAGTTTACAAACTAAATGTGAAATATAGTAGTACATGTCTAGAGTTTAGCCTGAAGATCTGACATCCTCTTTCAAACCAAAGGGGGGTTGAGCCTACATGCTTGTGCCCCCAGCCACTGATCACGTTGCCATGAAACCAAAGAACTTGAGCCATAGGCAGAATTGGATTGCAGTCTTGTAGGCTTAACCACTAATGGAAGGGCTAGAAACATTTCCTAACGCCTTTGAATGAGGCCTTCTTTCCTTTGGCACGGAAATGAGTTTTTGATTATTAACCGTTTGAATCAGTAATGGATGGGTAATATGCATTCAGAAATGGAAGGACATAATGAATCTGTAGTACTGAAATGAATGCTTTAAAGTAGAGAAGTTCTGCTTGCAAACAAAATTCAAAATATGCATTTGTTGCTTGTTCCCGATTGAACCGGAAAGACCCTGCACCAAATAGGTAATTTGCCTTCTCTACTAGTGCCGTACATTGAGTCACCTCTTCATTAGAATCTAATGATTTTTATGGCTTGTTCTTGGTGGCATCCCAACTTAATGACCTCCAATAGAGGTCGTCTGACCTTTATGTTGTTTTGAATATTTGTTCTCTGCTTTTGTGCTGCAACATTGAACTGTCTACAGTATCTGCATGCCAATATTATATTTATAACATCTACAAAACACCGACTTTTTGATTCAATGGAACATTTTGAGTTGGGTTGCTAATATTTTAATCACACTCTATGCAGGTCGGTTGTCATGGTTCCAGATCCAAGGCTGGACAGCTCTTTTTATGATATTGCAGACCAAGTTGTGAAATCCCTGTTGGATTTAAACCCAAATGATTGGGGTCTTCCTCCATTTGAAAATCCAGCGAGCTAAACTATGCTTTGTGGCATATTTATGCTGCAATAGGGAAACAAGCAACTTTTATTGATTAGAATTGAAGGCACACCTTGATGGTTTTTGCCAGAATATCATTCTTACGTTATTCTAAAACTGGTCAGCCACTTCATACAGTGATTATTGAATTTTCTGTTTAAAAATCCTTGCTGTTTCTTATCAGTAGCTTTACATGTTAGAGCTTTTGACAGATGATACATAAGTACACCTGCATCAACAGCATTTGGTCAGAAATTATTTCGTACAACGCTTCGCAGCATTTTGGTTAGGAGTAGAATTGCTGAAATAAAATATTGATATTCTGCAACCCTTTTGTAATACTTTAGGTAAGTTGTAAATTAAGGCCAATTCGCTGAAAGGAAATTCAGAGGTTATGAAAGCAATTGTCACTTAACAATGTAACTTTGGTAGAGGATTACGTGGGTTTTTCTCTTATATCATAGAAGTGAATGTTTAGCTTTAGACATATTATGTGTATGGGGTTCTTCTTGAAGTTGTTGCAACAACAGGATCATTAAGTTGAGGCGTGATTGAACATGATAGATGGTCAGGATTGATGAAGAGGATTGTTGAAAATGATAGGCTAATTTGGGAGTATATTAAGTGGGATACTTGTTCATCTTAAATTTGCTTGATAAAAATAGAACCCTATGGAATGAATATTTGTGTAAACCCCCCCTCCCCCAATTGTTTGTACTAAAAAAATAGAACCCTACACATGGACTCCATTGAAGAGGCTCATGTTGCCATTGTGGAAGTTGGTTGAAATAGTTTACGTTGGAGCATAAATCTTCGGGTCCAACAATAATCTTATATACTTGTTTGAGAAGTATCACATTTTTTTCGCTTGCCGAAATGACGGTGGATGGGGGTACTGGTAAGAAAACACTTCAACAATTAGGCCCGTGTTTATTTAGAAAAATTCCCATAAAATATAGAATAATGTGATACCCTTCTTTCTGTGAATATCATATCATGTCGTTTGATTGTATCTCCACTTCCACAAGTTTAGGATGCATGAAACTTGCTTGTTACTTGAGGGTTAATTTTTGCTCACATTTACTTGAATTCAATTATGGTGATTAAGTTAGGGATAATGTCAATGTATTGTGCAAGGTACATGTCAGCCTCCAACAAGCATCATTTTTTTTTTAATCCAGAAAAGATTGACAAGTTGACAACCATGATTCATGATTTCTTTTATATGGTTTTTCACTGATTTTAGATTAAATTGGTGGTTGAGCATTTAAATTGACAAGATTAAAATTAAGGCTTTTATGACCTAGGTTGGGCCACACATTTAAATGCCTACATGCATGGTGGTTGCTATCACGGAGTAACTGACTGGTTGTAAGCTGTACAATCCTTAAATGGATTTGATGCTGAATTTCGCTGGTCATGCAAGACCTTAATGTCAAAGGTGCATTAGAGCAATTCCACCCCAAAGGGAAAGGCAAGGTAAGAACAAGGTAAGGTTTATCACTATTGACGTGAATAGTGACAGCTCTTGTATTTTTTATTTGGATAAATTACTCAAATGGTCCTCAAACTTGTACGCGATTTACATTTTGGTCCCTAAATTAAAATATTAGTCCAAATGGTACATAAATTCTATTTTAATCGCCCATTTGATCCAACCGTTACATTCTGTCAATATTGCTGTTAAATATAAGGGCAAATTGGTCATTTCGTACGTTAAAATAAAAAAATAATTAAAAAAATAAAAACTCAGTAATTGGAATAGGGGAGAAGAAATTGAAGGGAGGGGGTTTGGGTCTCATGATTTTTTCCTCTCTTTTTCTTCAATTATTTTCTAATTTTGTATTTATTTTAACCATATTTTATTTATTAATTATGAAAAGTCGTATTTACCCCTAAAATTTGGTTACATTTAACAGAAAATGTAACGGTTGGATCAAATAAGCGATTAAAATAGAGTTTATGTACCATTTGGACTAATAATTTAATTTATGGACCAGAATGTAAATCGCGTACAAATTTGAGGACTATTTGAGTAATTTACCCTTTTTATTTTCACCCCAAAGGGCAAGGACAAGGGTAATTACTATTCACTTTAATTTATTTTCTATTTTTTATACTGAAATCATTAATTTTGACAAACTTTTCGGATAAGATTTTTGGTTATCACGTGTCACTATTTATTATAAAATTCTCACTTAAAATTCAAATAACATTTTCGGATATGATTTTCAATTGCCACATGTCCATATTTTGTTACAACATTCAGATCTCAAATTTCAAATAAGATTTTCGGATAAGATTCTAGGTTGCCACGTGTCGATATTTATTATAAAATTCTAATCTCAGATTTTAGATAAGATTTTCACCCTCTAAAATTGCGCCACGTGTCATCTCTATCTTCTAAATCCCTCTATAAAACTACACCCTCAACTCAGACTTCTCACACTATATCTTCTATATCATTTCATTTCTCAGATTTTACAAAACACATTCTACTCTCAATGTCTAACTTGATGAGGGTGTTGGAAAGGTAACAACCATAAGATGAAGAAATCAGGCCCAGACATGCTGAAGAAAATCGTGAGTTGGATGAAAAAGAAGAAAGAAGTTGTTTTAGCGGTGGGTATGCTCAATCAATCAAGGCAATCACCACCGTCATCGTGCCCCGAATGTGGACAGACATAGGCACTCTTGGGGTAAGAATCGCTTGGAAGATTACTTTATCCTAAATTCATTATATCTGGTTTCTTATTTTCGAGAGAGATATAGAATGCAACTCCATTTGTTTCAAAAAAAATCATGCATGATGTTTGTAATTACGACACATACTTCGTTTAGAAATAAGATGGTCTTGGGGTTTTGGGTCTTCTTCTAGAGCAAAAACTTACAGTTGCTTTGCGGATGCTTGAATATGGAGTATCTGTAGACTAGGCGGATGAGATTGCTAGGATGGGGAAATCAACTATCCTAGAGTGCTTGGTCAGATTTTGTGAGGCAATAGAAAATCTCTACAGTACTTCTGCAAACCCACTCCTAGGGACCTCCGAAGGCTTCTACGAAAAGTCGACGCTCAAGATTTCTTAGGCATGATTGAAAGCATCAACTGCAGGCACTGACAGTGTAAGAATTACCCAACTGCTTGGCACGAAGATTACGGGAATAGGAAGGGCAAAAAAAGTATAATTCTGGAGACCATTGCATCATTCGACACTTGGGTTTGCCAAGCCTTTTTCGAAGTTGCCAGATCTCAAAACGACCTCAATGTGCTTGGTCAATACCCAGTATTCAACGATGTCTTGCCAAGGCCATTTTCGTTCGAGGCAAACCCAATCTTTCACAAAATTCTCCATGAATTTTTCTCCACATATGACAGAACTTCATCTCATTGCCTGTGATCAGGCAATGATCAACTTTCACTCAACACTCACACAACAAAATACCTTCCTAAGTTGTCCACGTGCCTCCAGCTTCGATGGAAGAGGCCATTTGTTTTTTTTGATAGAAATAGAAAGTAGTATAAAAATTTGAGTGGAAGGTGAGAAATATTGGAAGGAGAAGAATTTCTATGAAGATTTGGTGTGGAAAGTGAATAATATAGTTAGGTATTTATAGGTAAAAAATCCAAAATTTCTTGGGTTTTTTTTTTTAAAAAATTTATAATTTTTTATAATTAGATTTTTAATTTATTCTTTTTAGCCAAAAAAATCACATTCCTTCGGATTTATGAAAAAAAATTTATCGGAGCGTCTGGGAAGCACCACGTGGCTTCTTCCCGTTGGTTTCTGTCAGCGTGACGTCACGGCTGATGTAGCAGCCTTCAGGCAACAACCCAAACAATTCTTGCCTGTGGACTTGCCCGGGCTGGTGGATCCTACCCGGGTTGGACCTTGCCCGCTGGAGCGGTTTGTTTAGCATGGGCCTGCCTTTTGCCTGCCGTTGCCCCTTGTGGTGGAACTGCCCTTAGAGGTCGTCAGGAAGCATGGGGTTTTGCCCTATTTAGGATTAGATGAGCACCATTTTTATAGACAACATTATGCCTTTGGATTTAGCAAAAATGATATCCAGTGATTAATTTTAGGGTTAACTACATAAACTTTTGAGGTTATTTTAAATTGGATACTCCACACACTCACAAATTCACGAAAACTCTACTCCCAATTACATCTGTTAGTCTTTGACCCCCAAAAAAAAAACGAAGTACATCTATTAGTCAGACTAACATCCGTTAGTATCAATTTAAAATGACTCCTAAAATTTGGAGGGGTTTTAAGTAGTTAACCCTTAATTTCATCTCTCTCATTCTCTCAAACAATTGAATCATCATAAAATTTGATTTTCTTTAATATGGTAATATTTTTCTTCTCAATTTTGAAAGATGTCTCAAGTTTGAACCCTCCCTTTAATTTACAAAAAAATTAACACAAAACAAATAAACAAGTCAATCTCTCTAGTTTAGTCAGCCAAGTCAAGCTCTGAGTTAGGGCTGGCAATGGATCATGTTGTGTCAAGATCATAAACGTGTCAAGAATGCTTAACTCAAATCCGACCCATTTAATAAACGTGTCGTGTTTAGTTCGAGTCATGTTAAACAGGTTAGCTGGTTTTTTTTTTTTTTTTTAATTGAGAAATTCTATGATTGCATTCATAATTCAGCCAAAAAAGCCACTAGCCACAAATGGCCAATACAAACTAGCCACAAAAGGGCCATTATAATAACGGAGCGGTCTAATATCAAAAGTAAGAAAATCAGGTATGTCTCCACCAACGATCAGGCAAAATCGAAAAAACTCTGGCATAGGCATCCCAACTAAGATTGCAAACTTAGAATAATAAAAAAGAGATAAAGCTTGAAAAAACCAAGCCATAACAATACAAATAAAACTCTCACCAAAGAGAGATAAAAAGTTCTCACAAAGGAGAGATGAAAAACTCTCACAAAAGGAGATGTGAAAACTACACAGAGAACCCAAAGAGTCTCTGCAACTTATTCTAAACATAAAGAAATTGCAAAGAAGATGGTGGTGGAGATCCGACGCCGAAATGCAGGTGAAGATCCGACGCTGAGCAGCAGCCGCCAATAATGATTGGATGAAAATCATAACAAATAAAAAGAAGGAATAAAAAAAACAACGAAGACCCACATCTCAAATTCACAAGGTCATAAAAAAAAAACAAGTAAAAAACTTGAATTTGGAAAATTTAATAAAGTAATTGCACTTTGTAATTTTTTTAATTTTTATATTAAAAAAATAATTATTATATTTTGCCTCTCTGTATGTTTGATGATTGAGGAAGAGGAATTTAAAAAATGAAGAAAATGAAGGGGAACTAAATAAACGAGTTATGTGTATTTCACCGATTGATATGACCCGTTTATAAACTTGTTATATATGTATTTTAGCGGGTTGACTTGAAATTCAGTCGTTTATTAAACGGGTCATGTCTGGTTGACCCAAAAATTTAATCATGCAGATTAAATCACTAAATTTTTGTGTAGATTTCGAGTTGTGTATCAGGTCAATATCGGAAATTGCCACCACTGCTTTGAGTGTTAATGCATGTGAATGATTTTAAATACAGAATATGAAACCACCAGCCCTTTTGGTTTGTTTTTCTTATTACAACACAATGCCCTATTTGATACAAACTTTTCATCCTTCGCATTTTCAATTGTTTAATTTTGTTCCCCACCAAAGACACCATTGATGTCGATGATGCCACTTGTTGGATTTGATTGAGACTTTAAGATCATTTATAGAATGAAGTGCTAATTATACTGTATAATGGTATTTAGGACCAGACAACTGACAAATTTAAATAGAGTACAATGTGGAAAGGCTACTTCTACCCTCTTTACTGTTTGCCTATAATTGATGTTACTTTATTTAATTTTTGAGGTTCAATCTAGCTAGATACTAATTACAACATGAATTTTTCTGTGTGTTGGGGCCACCTAAAAAGAGACGTCCAATCTAAGGTATAATCAAACCCCATACCTAAAATACCGTTTGGTTCGTGAAAAAGATTTAATGAAAAATTGAAGATTCTTTTCTCATGTTTGCTAATGCTAGGAAAGTAAACAGGAAATACCACTTTATTTCATTTCATATGTTTTTTTTTTTTTTTGCATAGGAATGTAAAATAAAGTTTGTTTAAGTTTTCAGTTATATCAAGCAACATAATCCACCAATTAACTACATATTTTAAGTTTTGTTATCGAATTGAGGATTTAAAGGGATTCAAATTTGAGACATCTTCAAACAAAAAGCTAGCCATATGTGGCTGTGAGGAACTATCTATTGAGAGCTTGCTTGTTAAGTGTCTTATGACTATATTACCTTCTTTTTCTTTTTTTTTATTTATCCAATGACTATATTAAGCATAAATATCATATGTAAGCTTAAAGTTATTCCGGTCTTCACATTAATCAGTAACAAATAAAAACTAATTAACAACGTAATTTATTTCATTATAGTTTAATTTAGATTTTAAGACAAATTAAGGATAAAGGCTATGCAAGTTTTATACAGCTAGCTTCTTATGAACGTACATATCCAGAAGGTATACATGTTTATGAAGAAATTGATCTTCAATTATATATCTATCATAAAAAATATAAAAACCCAATTTTATTTAACCTCACAAACAAATTAAGTTACTACATTTTGAAAACCCTAGCCCGTTTGGTTCACGGAATGGATTTGAGGGGAAATCATTCCCATGTCATTTCCTAAGGAATGGAAAGGAAAGATTCATTTCCCACGTTTGGTAATGTTAGGAAAGTAACCGGGAGATTTCACTTTATTTCCTTTCCCATGTTTGTTTTGAGTAGGAATGGAAAACAAAGTTTGTATAATTTTCCAATTATACCCATATTAAATAAAATAAAAAAAGAATGAATTTAATGATACGTTGTAATTATAAATTGTTCATAGGGACAAAATAGTCATGAAAATTGTGCATTGAATGTTGGCTCATTTTCCCAAACTTTCCCATGAGAAGGGAAAACAAAACCCAAGTTAAGAGGAGGCTTCACTTTCCCCCTACTTTTCCATGTGCCAGGCAATCATTTCTCATGTCTGGACTTACTAAACATGGGAAAGCAATTGAATTCTCATTCCCACGCCTCCTTTCCCATGAACCAAACGGATGACGCCAATGCCGTTGAGATCTGAGCATGGATCGCACTAAATAACCACAAGGGCTTGCTATTTAATAAAGGGACTTGTTATTCACTAACCCCAAAACAAGGTATAGAAGAGGATGGGAGAGAAGGGAAAGCATAGGCGCTTCTTCTTCCTCCTTGGTCTTTTCCTTTGGGGCTCAGAGAAATAATTTTTTTCTTTGTGGATATGGTTTTTGCAAAAGAAATTACTTAGGGCCATTTGATAATCATATTTCAATTTTAGTTTCTAGTTTTCATTTTTTATGCTAGAGTATAGAGGAAAAAGAGGGAGAATGCAAGTGAGAATGAGAGTGGAGATGAGATTGAGAGGGAAGATGAGAGGAGAGAATGAGAGGGACCAACAAAAGTGAAAACAAAAACTAAAAACTGAAATCTATTTTAAATTGTTTTCACTTTCAAGATTTTGTTTTCACTTTTGTTACTCATCCCTCTCTTCCTCTCTCTAAATCTCATCCTCACTCTCATTCTCACTCTCATTTTTCTCTATACTTTAGCACAAAAAATGAAAACTAAAAAGTAAAATTGAAATGGTTATCAAACGGGCCCGTAGGGGTTCTTTGATAACAATTTCATTTTTAGTTTCACTTTTTTTGAAAACTGAAAAACTAAATAACAAATTTTGTTTGAAGTTTTCAAAAAAAGTGAAATCTAGTTTTCAAAATCACCCTTAATTTTTTTAAACAACTTGAAAGTCTTTTCAGTTTTTATTTTCCTTATTTTGCAATCCTTTATGATTCACCAATTTTACATCACTACACATGCTTTGCACTCCAGTTATCGAAACTCGGTATTTGGGACCTTCAAACTTGGACCTGTCAGCCCGATTGTTGCGTTTGACTGTGGACCTAGTCCAAGCCTCGGAACGTGCAGATCCAAAATTCACCAAAAAAAATCACCATAACTCCAAATAAAACACATTAAAAAAAAAAACTACAAACACTTTGTAACATGCACTTTCATTCTATGATATCAAATTCACAATTTGACCCCCAAAATTTTTTATTTCCAAGTTCCACATTAAACTGAAAATTGAAAAGACTTACCAAACAACTTTATTTTTCAATTTTTTTTTGAAAACTAAAATTGGTTACCAAACAAATTTTATGTTTTCAATTTCTTAAAAGCTTAATTGCACCAATACTCCTTGAAACTACGGTCAAATCTCACATTGCACCCCAAAACTCAAAGTGGCCCACTTACATATCTTGACCGAGGTTTGGTGACCCACTTTACCACATGCTGTCAACTTCATCCAAAAGTCTGTTAACTTTAATGACATGTCAAGGGTGTTTTTGTAATTTCGTACACATGGATCATTATTCACCAGTGGGTGACGTGGCAAGTGGAGCCCACCTCCACATAGATAACAAACAAATGATACAAAATTCTTTATGCTGTAAATTAATTAAAAATTATAATAAAATAAATAACATTAGGAAAAAAAGGAAAAAAAAAAAAACCATTAGCCACCATCTTCAACCTCTCCCTGCAATCACCATTTTCAACCTGCACCAGCCCCACCCACCCCTGGCCTTTCTCTCCCTTGAACCTCCACCATCTCCACCATAACATACCAGTCACCATAACCCACCCAAATTCAGGGAGAACAAATAAAAATCAATTCCTAAACTGATTTCAAAACCTAAACTTGGAGTACATTTTCATATCTGCACTGAAGCGCCACTAATTTTACTTCCTTGACTGAACCCATTTCCCTATAATGTCAAACTCCGACCCGAAAACCCGACCTTGTCCAGATCCATGGCCTCCCGCTCCAGATTCCGCCCCAAGTTCTCTCGCGAAACCAATGGCAGTGATTCAGGTAAGATATCTTTGCCGCTACCCCGGTCCTGAGAGCCCGAAGCCCATCCTGATCTCGAAGCTATACGGGTTTGGCCTCAACCGGCTCTGAATGGCGTGCCCGAGCTCGAGGTGGTTGCACCGAAATGGGCAGCGCCCAGGTACGAGAGAGAGAGAGAGAGAGAGAGAGAGAGAGAGAGAGAGTGTGTGTGTGTGTGTGTGTGTGTGTGTGTGCAGCGCCCTGTTGGATGTTGGAGATCACAGAATTGGGGATGGTGTTAAGCTGGGGTGGCTGAGAGATTTTAGGTCGATGGGTAGGGAGGGAGGGTGGGGCTCATGGTTTTTTTTTCCTAGTTTTATTTTATTTTATTATAATTTTTAATTAATTTACAACATAAAGAAGTTTTTTGTTTTTATTTAATTTTTAATTATTAGATTATTTAATTGGAGATGAGCTCCACTTGCCACGTCACCCACTAAATTGGTGGACAATGATGTATGTGTAGAAAATTACAAAAACACCCCTACCACATCATCAAAGTTAACATACTTTTCGATGAAGTTGACAGTATGGGGTAAAGTGGGTCACCAAACTTCGGTTAAGGATGTAAGTGAGCCACTTTGAGTTTGGGGGTGCAATGTAAGATTTGATTGTAGTTTCAGGAGGCATTGGTGTAAATAAGCCTTTCTTAAAAATGGAAACTAAAAACTAAAAATTGAAATGGTTATCAAACGAGCATTGGCCCTTAATTATTAATTGAGCTTAGACCCATAAAATTCATTTTAAATCACCTACAACCTTTCCCTTTATTTTTCTATTTAAAATACCCAATTTTTTCAAATAATACCCGATGACTAGGATCCAACTAAGCAAGTTACCTAATATAACTTAAAATATGATTTATTGTATTTTTTAGATTCCAAAACTACCCCTATTTATAAGTTAATGTGTTATGGGGGATGTAACTAATGACACACAGTTGAATTTGGAAAGATCTTCAAATGGTTGTAATGGATGTAGGAATTAATTTAGAAACTTATTTGAAATTAAATATTAAATTCAACATTAACGTATAAGTAATCTGTAGGTGATTAACGTTTTGGTTTATTTAATAATAAAAAATTATGTTGTTTTCCTTTTATGAATTATACGACTAGTAATCTATTTTATTATAATTTTATGAATAATAGTGTACATTCTAATGATGTTGAAAAGTAATTTGATAATCTATTTATTATTGTTTTAAACATTTTTTTTTAAATGAACCTATTTTTCTCTCTTAATAATGTACCTTTTTTTCCCCTCTAAATAAAGCACCTATTACTTGTTTTATGAAAACAATTTTTTTTTAAATGAACCTATTTTTTCTCTCCAAATAATGTATCTTTTTTTTTTTTCTCTAATAATGTACCTAGTATAATGAACCTATTTTTTCGCTAAATTTTGTATCTATATTTTTCTCTAAATAATGTACCTATTACTTGTTTTATGAAAAATAATTTGATAATCTATTTATTTTTTGTTTTATGATTTATTTTTTAAATGAACCTATTTTTTTCTCTATATAATGTACCTATTTTTTTTCTCTAATAATGTATACCTAGTATAATGAACTTATTTTTTTTCTTCTAATTAATGTACCTATTCTTTTCTCTATAAAAAAATGTGCATAAATTTACATTATACAACGTACCTATTTTCACTAAATTATTGTGTACCTATTTTTAATTTATGAAAAATGTATCGAAATTTCAATTACAAAGTAACTGATCTAGTTTTTTTTTAAAATTTTTGGTAAATAATATACCTATATTTTTATACGTATATATTTATATTTATATTTTATATGTACATTATTGGATATATAATTTACAATTTTTTAATTTATTTTTGCAATTTTAGGGGGCGATATGTTAGAGGGAATGGCAACAAAAGAAATGGGGTGATTGATATGTTATTAATAGGGAGTTTTAATTACCATTATGGCAGTTAATGAAATGCTTGGAATAAATTATAAATAAAATATGAAGTCTGATGGCAACGAGGTAAAAACATAGGAATACTATGACCTCTTATATTCTACTAGTTATTTAAGTTTGAAATTGGGTTTTACTCATAGATTTATAGAATGATGGGTATATGTCTAGGAAATAGAAATTGTAGAGACCTATATTGGACAAACCCCTATTGAGGAACGTGCTTGCGTATTATGAATCTCTAACTAGTTAGCCAATTTTGTGCCATGCTGGTAATGTACCTAGAATAGATCGAACCTAGCTTCAAAAAGGAGAAAGTAGTTTCTCCTTGAAGCTAGCTTTCTATCAAACTAGTTATGTCGGTGTGTTTCTTCATGCTGGGGAAATTAAAGTGAACATACAAAACACATAGCCGGATGGAACAAGGAAGAAAATTCAAGGATGTGAGACAATCTATATGAGAAAAAGGTTTTTTATTCATAAAATTATAAGGAAATAAGTGAGCATGCTTTACATTTCATTGGGAAAAGTACATATGATTCCAAGAAGTAGCTAGCTATATATGACATTAAAATCCATGTTTCCATGACACACAAGTTTCTCGTTTATGACTTGTATATATAACTTCCTTGACTTTCTTGCCAACAGAGTCTGCAAAATGCCAAATTCCAGCATACGCTAGCTATGCATCCCTTCTTCCCCTCCTCGAATTTCCCTTGGCTGGTAGTATCCGAATTCTCTTGGCGACGCGTACAAAATCCCTATAACATCCACACGCACACATAAATAGATCATCAGAGAGAATCAAATTAAGAGCAACACAAGTAGAATATTAATAATCGGAATCATCGATTAAAGTAAATTATTGTCAAAATGTGTGATTCAAATTCGCAATCTAACTACATAATATGTCAGATAGGAAAAAATTACTCTCATATCATAACCTTAAAACTTTGTATCATTTATGAATTTGTCAAATTAAAGGCAAAAGAAAGAGAGAGTATTTAGAACTCACTTCCAATTAAGGTCACCGGCAAGAAGAAGATCCTTTTCCATGTCTTCATAAGCAATCACATGACCAGGAACAGCATTTGAAAGATCAAGGTCTTTGTCATTAACAGCCCCCACATCGCTACCATCCACGAACATTTGGCGTAGGGCCTTGGCAAGACTTTGGTAACTTGCATGCTTCTGGAGACTAATGCGCTGGCAGATAGAACGGCCTTCAAGAACGACGGTGACCGGAGGGACCATCGTGGAAACGAGATCATCATCAAGAAGTCCTGGGAAGCTGTGGAGACTAGCACCGTTAGTGTTTCTGATCAAATGAGAAGAAGGTGGAGTAATTGCACCACCAAGTTGCTGCCTCCTCTCCTGCCACCTCCTTTTCAGGGAGTCTTGTCCCTGCGGTTCAAAAGCATTCATGGTTTTAGTCGATCTCTTCACACTGTAATGATTTTATGTTTTGTGTCTCTAATATGCTTTGATACTTTTGAGAGAGAGAGAGAGAGAGAGAGAGAGAGAGAGAGAGAGAGCTAGCTTTGGAAGTGAAAAGGGTTTGGTCTTTTTGGTGGGATTTATTTTGTTGGGGAGAGAAAGGAATTCATTGAGGAAACTGATGAGAAGGGGCTTGGTGTTTGGTGGGTTTTGAAAAGAGGATGGTGTAAAACTTGGAGTGTGGGGTGTTAAATAGAAGAGTTAGGGGGGGGGGGGGAGAGAGAGAGAGAGAGAGAGAGAGAAGCACAAATGTCGGGAGTGATCAGTTCTGTTAGGTGTCTGTAACCGGGTTCAACTTGGAGAGTGCTTTCCATTGTTTTCTCAAAGCTATTTAATGGAGAAACTTTTGAGTGTTACTGTCATACCATCGTGTAATGTAAATTCACATTTTAAAAAATAGATGGATGACAAAGTTCATATATTATGGATCTAGGGTATAGTATTATAAAGAAATACATGTGTTAATATGCAAATGAAGTAATGACACCACATGATGGTGTGAGTGTCACACTAAAATAGTACTTCATTTAAAGGCACGAGGATGAATACTTCATCAATAAAATTGATGTACATATATGTGTACTATAAACTAACTATTATTACTAACCATATTATTGAATATCAAATAGTTGCAGAAATTAGAATTTAGGTGGACTTGCCTATGCAATTAGCTAGGGGAGATCTATCTTTCAAGGCAGGTCCTATAAAATTCATAAGTTCAAAATTGGGCTCCCTTTAGGTAATATATATAATCTTTATTGTTGGTCCTTATGAAACCAAACTTTATAGTTCAAAATTAATCATTATCCATGATTGAGTATAAAAGTCTTAATTCCAACAATAATCAAAATAAATAAAAGTTTCGGTTATCTAGCATTGTCTAAAATTGAATAAAAACGACAAGTGGATAATTCATTAATATTATTATATATATATATAAGTATAAATTCAATATTTAGTTTTCACTACGTGTTATAATTTATGTGAAATAGTAACACACCCACGTTGAGATGTCACGGTCACACTTCATATAACTCTTTCCATGTTCAACCACACCGTTTTGGTTTTCTACACAAAGTACCATTAATTAAGTAATAATCAATACATATTATGCGTTGAACTACTCGTAAGTATGAGCTAGAAACTCACCCCCTATTTATGTTTATCCACTTCACTTGGCACTTGCCATGAGCTCTCTCTTTGATAGGATTTATAGGAAGGGGGCAAAACCTGTTTTTTTATTAAGTAACCAAAAAAAATACAGAATTATGAAATCCAGCACAAGTGGCTACGAAAACAAACGTAGGGTGAGAAAGAGTGAGGGATGTTTGCTTGTGAAAGCAAAGGAGGGGTGTGTGCGTATGTCTCCATTCTTGCACTTTTCTTTAATATTTAATTTCTGTTTTTTGCATTTATATATGTGCACGGTAGGTGCTGTTTTTTTAATTTTTTATAAAATAATAATTGTATTGGGATGGTGATAAAAATGCGTGAAGAAAAAGCAAGCTGAAGCTGTAAAAAGACAGTAAATATATAATTAAATTACAAAATAAAATAATGCAAAAATAAACAATGGATCTTGTAAATTGAAATGCGTGGGCTTTGGTGACGACCGCGCTACGGTCGCCGAACGGCTCGCTACTTTTGACTCTCGGATGGTCGGCAGCCACGCATCAAATGGAAGTGATGTTTCTAACAAAAGACCATTATGTCCCTTATTAACTCATTTGTAAGGGTTTTTAACTGTAGAGGTGGTGTGAAATTATTATAACAATACAATCCGCACAAATATTATAGAGATAAGTAAAGTGTCGTCTCACGAAAATTGTAATTTCCTTTTAAGTACCAATTATAATTAATTCAGAAGTTTTTATTTATTTAGAAAAGATGGTATTTCATTAAACCGAAAGGAACATTACATGGTAAGAACTAGCATGTTAACGGCGGCCTCGTTAAAACCTTCCCAGAGAAACAAAATTCTGGGGTAAAAAAGAGTACCACCCATGCTATTGACTAAACAGAAGAGTCAAACAACTTATATAAAACAAACCAACCTAAACCCCAACCACAAAAACCTTAAAACAACATCCCATCAGAAGTTTATTTGAACAATTGATTAATGAGAGTGATTGATTTATTGAACCAAATTAAAACAAATATGAAAAATAGCAATTTAATTAACGGTGAAAAATCAAGTTGATAAGGCACTAGAGCATCTGATTTCACCATAACCAATTCCACTTAATTCTTGTAGCCAAATAACCCTAATTACTACCCATGTTGGCAATTGGTTTCTCCTAATTCATTCAATATCCCCCCTCGGGCTCAACCAAAAATATTCTCCATTAACAACTCATTCTCTCTCAAGCAACGAATTTAGAAAATTAAGAACCCATTAAGTTCTATGAGTACCTAAAAGAAAACTGCATGTGTCATGTTAGTCCCTCTCGGGCACTCATTCAAGACATGATATTTGTTATGAGAAGCAAACACCAAACATCTTCTCTCGGTCTCCGTTTGGATCATCAATTAAATATTAGCTAGATATTTAAAGCATTAAGAACAGTAACAAATACTCAACATGGAATAGTAATCAGAAATTAATATAACTATAAAAATTAAGTATTCATGGTTAAGCTACATCGTAGCCCTAGCAAGGAAAATTAGTTAATGAAAAAAGAAAAGATAAACAAAAAAATTATTGTCATAAAACTGATTTGGCCAATGAATTTGATCTCTTGATTCTCCACAGCAATACCTTTGTAAGCTCCAAAAGCACCGCAACAGCAAACTCTTGGCACTCGCTTTGATATTTTTGTCGGTGTCTTGAAATATGGTGAAAAAGTATATGGCATCAAGATGGTTTGGCTCTTAGGTTAAAACTTTATATTTATAGGCCAAAGGAATCCTCCATAAATAAGGAAAATATATTTGTATAGAATAATTGGGGAATAGAGGGACAATAGGAAATTAATGGAAATAATAGGAATAATGGGAAAGTCCCAATTGGAAAAGGAGAAATGAGCGGCTGAGACTCTTTTAATTTTTTTACAAGTCCAAGGATGCTCTTCTTTTATCGGCTGAGAGAAAAGGTGACGGGGCAAAGAAAGCCTAGCCATGGTAATATTGAATCTCAACATGATTAATAAAGCCTAGCCGATGCTTTAGCAAATGCTAACACTTCATTCGGCAACAACTCCTCAGTAAGCGCGAAATAGGTCTTTGCACGATTTCGGCTCCAAAATAATTGTAAATTTCTGTAACTCTATATTTTTGGCGCTAGTCACTGAGACTAGTTGTGGGTATAAATTGACATTTGTATAGATGCACTCCAGGTGTTCGATGAAATGATACAATGAGTTCTTGAGATTTCGTTAAGTTGATAATTCCACCCATTTTGATCACTTAAGCTTCTAAAATCATAATTTTAGCTCCAAACCCTTGCTATGAATAATTGCCTACACAATCCTCATTAAGCACATTAAACTAACCAATTTGCCATGAAAACAATGCAAATAGAGATAGATTATATATGCAAAATATGAATCTATTAAGAGGTCCCTAAAGTTTAACAATTTCAATTGAGTCCCGGAACTTTTTTTTAGGCAAATAGGTCATCCAACTCTCTCATCTATTCCAATTAAGTCATTCTGTTACCTTCTATCAATATGGCTGTCATTTTGGGGGTCAAAATCGTCCATATGAACTAACATATTAATAAAGTAGAATAATATAAATTGAAAATTTGAAAAAAAATTGAAAAAAATGAACCGTACTTCCTCCCACAGCCGTCCAAAGCCAACCCCAGACGCCAAGAACAGTTTCAATATATTATATGGAAGAAACATGTGCATTCAGCTATTTCAGATTTTTTCCCTCACCTTATACGAGAAGCAGTCCATTTCAGATTCCTTAGATCATCTCCAACCATGTTGAGGCTAAACTCAAATTTTCACCCTTTAAAATACAACTATTCATGTATTTTTAGGACTCAAATGGATTTTTCCTCCAACCTTGCAGACTCATAATTTGAGTTCGCAACTTTAGTAAATTGTTTAAGAATGGTTAATCCCTAATTTTTTTTTTTTATCATTAATTTTTCTTGACATTATTTTTGTTTCAACATTCATGATTTAATTTTTTGAACATTTTGATCTAAAAAAATCCAAAAATAATTTTATTTAAAGAATAAAAGAAAGTATAACAAAAAGATGGGTATTTATAAAGTTTGGGATGAGTTTTGAGGTTAGATCTAATTTAGATTAATTATAAAAATTATTTGACCATTGAATTTAAATTTCGGCCGTTGGATGTGAATTTTTCCCGTCGAGATTGCCTAAAAATAATCGTGGCCATTGATTATATATAGATGTTGGAATTAAAAATAAAATAATATGGGAAACATCAACTTTTTGGAATAGCTGTTGGTTTTTTATTTTTTATAAAAAGGATCAGGAGCTTTCAAAATGGAGCCTTGGATTCAACGGCTCTTTCATGTGCCATGACACTTGTCACAAGGAAAGGAGGTGAGTGGTCGACATCAGCCTGCAACACATGGCCTGCTTTTTTTTTTCTCCTTTCACATGGGCTACACAGCTAGCTATTGGGCTCCACATAAAAAACCAGTCCAGGCAAAACTTGGACTGGAATTCCGCCCCAAATTTGACATTTCTCAAATTTCAGAATTTTGGACTCAAAACTGAAAATTTGGGTTTTCACCCCTTGGGGTTGGAGATGGCCTTAGTACCACGTATCCGTCTGTATCCCTTGCCTTGATCGATGGCACTTGACCTCCTTCTGCAACTCAGATTCCCAAAATCATCCCATGTGTCAGCACCTACTTTGCAACCCCCCACCCCTACCATATAGAGTAAGAACCTCAAAGATATTCCCCTCGCATCATCTTCTTCTTCTCCTTTAGGTCTCTGATTCTTCCTCCCCAACTTATGGCTAACACTTCTCATCAAATGCTTTGACGCACGCAAAGCTTCAAAACCTTGACAAACAGATTCTTCACCAGAGAGTTTCTCCGAAAAGCCCTTGTGGTGGTGAGGGGTGGCTATGGTGTTGAGGGGTTGAGAAAAGCCCTTGGGATGGTGGTGATGGCTATGGTTGTGAGGAGTCGAGGAAGTAGAAGATGAAGAAAGGGTTGAGGAACTGGAAATGACATTTTTAGCCCTCATTTTGAAGGCCAAATTGACATACCATCACGGTAGGACCCAATTGGAACTACTTGTGGAGTTCATGGATGTAATTGCCTCAAAAAAAAGTTGTGGGACTCAATTGAAACTCGAGGTAAAGTTGAGGGACGTCTACAATTAAAAACCCCATTTTTAAATATTAGGTATAGCCACAATTACGGTGTGCTTAGATGAGAAAATTTAAAGCTTAAATGCTAAAATAGTCCCTATGTTTTACTTATTTGGCCAATTCAATTCTCGTGTTTTTAATTTAGCCAATTGAGTCCCTGTATTCTATTATGTTAGCCATTGTTGTCAATTCCATTAAATTAACTTTAAAAATTCATTAAAGCTTTAAAAATTAATAAAAATTAAAAAATTCAGTTTACAAATAAATAAATAAATAAAATATGAACACAAATAACAAAATTATATAAAATTATATATAAAAAGGAAACTCAACAACCTCTATGTACTTCTCTCATGCCGCCTCCACTAAGAACTAAATCAAGACTAGGCCTCCATTCTGGTTTGTTGCCATACTCACAGCAAGGAGCATCATTCTCCTCTCGCAAGTACAGATACATCCCCAAGAAAAAGCAAGGAAAGCTTAATAAATTTCAGCCCAATGGTTGGCTTGATGCCATGAAATCCTCTTCACCTCTCTAGAAGAAGCTCAATAAGGATTTCAATGTTGAGGTTGCCTGAGATGATGTTGATAATGCTTACTGCTAAAAATAAAAATAATTTTTTTTTAAAAAAAAAAGGACCCCAGTATGTATTTAAAGAGTATAGTCGATGTATTAAAAATAAAAATTAATTTATAAAAAATAAAATAAAATAAAGTAAAAAAGGACCACAGTACAGCCATCGGGCTATACTACTTATTAAAAAATAAAATAAAAAGACCCTAGTATAACTGAGCGGCTAAATGCTTTAAATTATATTTAAACAGTATAGCCAACATTCCTAAAAAATAAAATAATAAAGGACCCGCCTCGTGCCTAGGCGGCCATTTTTAAAAAAATATTATAGATGTGCAGCTATATACTAATTTAAAAATATTATTTAAAAAAAGTATAGCCGCAGTATAGCCGCTCGGCTATACTACTTATTTTTTTTATAAAAACAAAAACAAAAAAAGGACCCCAGTATAGCCGCAGTATAGCCGCTCGGCTATACTATTAATTTTAAAAAAACCGCAGTATAGCCGTATGTCATCATTTAACGGAGGCACTAATTCGTATGTTTTTGGTGAGATCACCTACGTGAAAATTTTAAAATGTTGGGTACTAATTTGAAACAACCCCCAAAGATTGGGTACTTTTATGTAGTTAACCCTAATTTTTATTTTTATTTAAACAAAGAACAAGGGAAAAATTCACATAACCCAAACTTGTTGCTCTAAATAATAAGATAAATAAAATAAAGGATTAATCATTTTATTAGTCCTTGAACTTAGACCCAATTTGTATTTGAGTCCCACAATTTCTAAAATTGTTCCCGTGGTCCTTTAACTTCAGTTTCGTTAGGACAAATGGTCATGCCGTCAATTTTGTTAACTTTTCTGTTAAATGCAAGGGCGAAATGGTATTTTTGTATTAAATTGTTTAAAATATGAATAAATTTTTAAAAAACTAAAAAAATAAAATTAAACTCTCTCTCTCTCTCTTCCCCCTCTATCCCGATTTCTACTCCCCTAAACTTGATTTTTTTTTGGTTAGTTTTTTATTTGATTTTCTTTTATTGTTATTTTAAAGATATAATTTTTTATTTATTTTTTTGTTTTAATATAAAAATATCATTTTATCCCTGCATTTAACAGAAAAAGTTAACAAAATTGACGGCATGACCATTTATCCTAACGAAACTAAAGTTGAAGGACCACGAAGACGATTTTGGAAATTGAGGGACTCAAATGCAAATCGATTCTAAATTCAGGGACTAATAAAATGAATAACCCTAAAATAAAATAAAAATAAGAAACAAAAAAACAGCAACCAAGAGAAGCCAGATGTATTGGAACTAAAATCTCCCAGTCGAATTTCCCTCTATTTGGATGGAGGAAAATAACTCGGGAATTAGCTAAAAGTCGGAAATTGAATAGGGAAAATTGATATTACATTGTTTGGAAACTTAAGCATGGAACTTATTGCAGAAAAAATAATGGAAATTTGGGATCAAGATTCCCGAGTTTATTTTCCGCCAAAAGAGGCGTCATTTCACAATTTCTATTAAACATGAATTCATTTTTAGTGTAATTTTTGTCATTAACAAAAATCGACATACCTAAAGCCAAACACTGAAATTATTAATTGCCAGAAATTTATACGATGGATATCTAAATTTCGTCATTTAAGAATTCTATGCAATTTTCAATTCCTTCATCCAAACGGAAAGTCATTGAATTGTAGGATCGGAATGTCCTGGTACCCTTATGATTTTTCAGTTAATGTGAATTAAAGTTGAATTTGGATGCTGAAGAGGTATTGTCTTTGTGTCTTGCCTTGGCCTGAGATTTTGTTGTACCACGTGAAAGTGATGAGGAGCTGCTTCTAGGTTGATAGGTTGATTCTGTCAACCCACTTCCCATTTCCCTCTCACTACAATTCTTACCAAGCAAGAGATCCTCAAAGAAGAATCCACAAAATCCCTCATTCCAACATCACTTCAATTCACACACAGAGAGGCATGAACTGAGTTCTAATTCAGATTAGTAAAAGGTGAAGGCGAAGTTGAAGCTTCCACAACCACAATGTTTCCCAACAATGTCAGCGTCATTGCCTCCCCCACCATCGTGGACGTAGCACCACCCAACAACTCTAAATGATGCATCTTCCCACGATGACACGACAATCGCATGTTCGAAAGGCTGACGCAACTCTAAGACAAGGCAAGCGGTCCGACTCGTCCTCTACCACTGGCTTGCGCTATCGAGATGAGTAAACATTTAGAGCCAAGTTGAACAACGAGCGTGCAATTTGTTTTTCCTTATTTTAACTTGTTACCCAAAACAGCCAATTTCCTTAGGTTTTAAAAAAAGGGTAAACTGGTGAAATGCCCCTTGAACTTGTACCTAACTTTCAATTGACCCCCTATCCTTTTTTCCTTAGAAAATTGAGGATATGAATTATTTTTTCTCGCCTATGTCCCCATTGCCGTCTAAATCCTCAACATTTCATCCAATTTGCCATTAAATATGAGGACAAAATGGTTATTTTGTATGTTAAAAATAAATAGATATTGAAAATGGAAATAAATCTCTCTCTCTCTCTCTCTGTGTGCAGGGTAGGTTAAGGGCTCGCTTATGGGTTCTACGAGTGGGGGATGGGAGCAAGGGTCTGTTGCCACCAAGGAGGGAGAGAATAGGGAGAAGAAATCAGAAGGGGGGAAGGGCTAGGGGAATGGATCTTGGGTGGCGATGGGGGTGGTTGTATGGTGGCATTGGGCTTGGGGGAGGTCTGGGTAGAGAGAAAAATAGAGGGTGAGAGAGGGAGCTAAGCAAGAGAGAGAGAGAGAGAGAGAGAGAGAGAGAGAGAGAGAGAGAGAGAGAGAGAGAGAGAGAGAGATCAGAGAGTAGGGTGGGGGAAATGGAAGGGGAAGGAAGGGAGGGAGAGGATGAGGATGATGGGGGAGACGGAAAGGTAATGAGGCTTGGGTTATGCATGTAGGGGGGATGGGTTGTGGGCTGGGTTATGGGTTCTAAGACCATCTCCAACCATTGGGGTGCAAACCTAAATTTTCAGTTTTGAGCCCAAAATTCTTCTCCAACCCATGTATTTTTGGGGGTGGAAATTTGAGGTGGAATTCCAGTCCAAGTTTTGCCTGGACTAGTAATTTGTGTATAGCCCAAAGCTTTGTTTCGCAACCCATGTGAAGAGGAAAAATAGGTGGGCCCCGCATGACAGCAAAGCTGTCTAGCCAGCAGCCCTTTTGCACAACACATGGCAGCTTCATGAGAGAAAGATGTTGGAATCCAACGGTTGAAAAAAGCTGGGTGATTTTTTTATTATTGCAAAAGCTGGGTTCTACTTGTTTTTATTTTTAAGTGATATTCTATTATGCTTTGGAATTTTAATTTTTTTAAGTTAAAATGTTCACAAAATTAAATCACGAATGTTGAAACAAAAATAATGTCAAGAAAAATTAGCAATAAAAAAAAATTATGGGTTAATAATTCTTAAACAATTTAGTAAAGTTGTGGACTCAAATTATGAGTCTGCAAGGTTCAAGGAAAAAAAAATTTGTTGGGTGGGAGTTGGAGGTTTAAACGACAGGGGGACATTGGCGTTAAAAAAAAAAAAATCATTTAATTGATTTCTATAAAATAAAATTAAAAACAAAAAAAGGATAAGGAGGGTCAATTAAAAATTAAGTACAAGTCCATGTGCATTTCACTAGTTTACCCTTTAAAAAAACCCACGTGCCCTACACATCGACTCCTAGAAAGAAAGAAAGAAATTCCTAGCTCAAATTGTAAAAACCCTAAAACCCTCTTTCTCCTCTGCTCCACTGAAGCTCTCGTCTCTGCCTCTCTCGCCAATGGCTGTGAGTAATTTCTTTTGTAGATATGTTTCTCCCTCGCATATTCGTATTCGTAAATTATTATGTATGTTGTACTGGGAATATTTTTCTGGTCTTTATCAAAATGGTTTCAAAATTTTCCAGTCTCTAAAATTATAGGATTTCTTTGAGAGTTTTTAGATGCTTAATGCAAGATTTTTGGAAGGTGGTTCTTTGCAACCAAATATTGCTCCTTTAGAGATTTATTATCTGGGATAATTTTGGGTTTTCTAGTATAACATGTGGTTTGCCAGGATTCTGAGCTGCTAGCTAAATGGTATGTGGGAAACATGGAAGTATGTGTATTTGTATTAATTGTATGATGTTTTGGTTTTTAATGGGAGATTATAAATATGGTCGCTTCTTACAAGCGTAGAACAATGTTGAACTAGGGAAAGAAAAAAAAAAGCACAAGAATTTTTGTTGCAATAGGATCTTGCCACGTATTTGATTAGTGCAGTTGATTAATAATCTGAACATTAAGCTGTACAAAATATGTTTTTTGTCCTTTTATATTTAAATTCAGTTGTTGAACATAATGTCATGCTCTGGATCTTGATACTTTTGTTGTTTTGTAAAATGCAGACAATACCAGTTAACCCAAAACCTTTCTTGAACAATCTGACTGGAAAGACTGTCATCGTGAAACTTAAATGGGGAATGGAGTACAAAGGTATACTGCTTACGTTTTCTGGAAAAGTATTTTATCATTGTGGCATAGTTTTCTTTCGCTTCCTCATGCAATTTAACTCTATTTAGCATGTGCTTGATTATTTCTAATTCTGTTTGATAATGCATTCTTTCAGGTTTTCTTGTCTCAGTAGATTCCTATATGAACTTGCAGGTACTCCTTAAAATTTCAACTCTTTTTGTTTACACATTTTAAATGCGTATTCTTTTTGCTTCTTTTTTCCCCTTTCTTTCTATGTGAGACTAGAAATCTGAAGCTGGTAGCAATGTTTAATAATATGAAATCTTATGCATAGTTGGCAAACACTGAAGAATATATCGATGGACAATCCACTGGGAATCTTGGAGAGATATTGATCAGGTGAGCTCAGTTTAATTCTTTGACCTTCTTAACTGTGTTCTTCCCTAGAAATCTAATGTTTGAATGTGCCTTGTATTTTTCTTACTGTTCATTTTCTTCTAGTTTTTTACCATCGAGAATAAAATTAAAATTCTAGGAAAAGCATATATCTCAAGTAGTATAATTTATAGAGACCATATATGACATAAGTGGATTTGAAGTTTCTGTTCGGTGTGGTCAACAATGTATTAGAGGTTGTCTAGTTTATCGTGATTCATGTCTGCATTGAACAGGTAGTATTAGTAGGCATATGAACCTCCCTCTCTCCCTGCTCCAACCCTCTTCATGTACAACATAGTACTTAATGCCCAGTGCCATTTTTACCCATCGTGTACCTCTGCTTTGCATATTATACAGACTGTATTGAAGTCATCTTTGTGAGCAAGTGTGCTTTGTTTTCTTATACCCTGCTGGTCAAATTTAGAGGTGTGAATTGTAGATGTAAGCCAAGATAAGGAAAGGTATATTGAGATAATTCTCAACACCCTTGATGAAGAAAGTTGAACCCATAGGATGAACATAGATAATGCAAAGGAACAATGTGAATTTAATAAGAGCAAGGAAGGTTGAGGACCATAGATATACATCGGAGTTAACCATAGTCCTCAAAAGGTGCAATAGTATGTAGCATTTTCTTCTGCTAAAACAGTAATATGTGGCAGGCGCCACTTTTATGGTCTGGTACTATAGAAGCCTAAAATTTATGGATGTTGAAGTGCTATTAGTCAATTCCTTGGTGCTCTCGCATTTTGCATGCCTTGTGTTTACTTTTTAGCCTGTGATATGGCTGTGTAATGTATAGCTGCAAATGAACTAAATATAGGATACATAAGAACTACTCCTTGAAGGATGTAATACTCGAACTAATATATTCTGTCTTATGGAAGAATTCTAGTCTCCCTTTTTACCAGATAGAATTTTACTAGTGAGTTTGGTAACAAACAGTTGAACATAGTAGATTATTCAAGTTCTAAATTTTCCTCTAGTCAATACAATCTGTTTCCTCCCTGAAGCTATGGATATTTTTACATCAACCTTCCACATAATTCGTTTTCCAATGAGTTAAAAAGTCTTTTCATCTTTCCCTCTGCAGATGCAACAATGTTCTCTATCTTCGTGGGGTGCCAGAGGATGAAGAAATTGAAGAAGCTGAACAGTTACAGGACTGAGATGTGGACTTTGGAGCAGTAGTCTTGCTAATGGACGGAACGAAACGCAAGTACTAGAAACTCTTGAACAAAAAAGAAGTTCAGTAATCAGTTTTTCTCTACTTCTGTTGCTTTTTTATTTTAACCTGGAGTGGTTAGGATGTATTTGTATTGTGTGTAGAGGTAGATATCGTTGGATGTTCAATTGACATGCCCGTGTCATTTAAAAGGGCCCTAGCTGATAAATGGTTTTCTAAACTTAAATGAGCTCCAGTTTGTCGCTGTACAAGAATCATTCTGTTTTCATGTTACAAAACCATGATTTGAAATGGAACCTTTTTAGTTATTCACTGCACCAAATTTGAAGCATTTCATCATTTGGATGTTCATTGTAGCATTTCTGTAGATGGCATAATTTACTCTCTTTATTTTGGAGATATGACGAAGTTTTGCAGGATCTTCATTTTTGGTTTTGTTAACTGTATGTATGAACTTATTTTATTACAACAATTTTACAATTGTATGCAGTTAGGACCGCCTAACTAACCCATGTAGCCTGCAATCTAGAGAATGTCTAAGAAGCCTGGATTTGTGAGATTTTTCTAGTATTTTTGTATACAATTTTCTCTTCACATAAATATTTGATTTCTGTTGTAGCTGCCCATATGTGATTCATTTATCTTCTACTCTAATGGTACTTTTTGTCAGTACTTTGTTCTTGTTCGAACCTAGGCCACCATTATGGTAACATGACTGATGCAAATGCAAATCCAATTCTTCTGGATTAGAGAAGGCAAGAAAGAAAGCGATAAATAATCATCATTTTGCTCTTAATGTAGATCAAGCATAAATTCAATCACTCTTTCGCTAATCTGCTCAAATCCATGACACAAGCAAAATTCAATAAACAAACAATGAAATGGGATCCCCTTTATGAAGGCCATGTATATATGTTTTTTTTAAAAATGTATACATGTCTACATTAACAATTTAGAATGACAATTTTATCCAACCACAGTTTACTTTGCATTGATAATTTATAGGTACAATTGAAAAACTAAATAAAGTTTGTTTCCAATTCTTTTTTTTCTTTTTTTAAATGGGGGGAATTAACCCCTAAACACACAAAAACTAAATGACAAGTTCTAGGAACTCTTAACAAATCATTATCAAAGGTTTACAATTCTTGCACAAATCAAATATGAAAAAGGAAATAAAATATTTTTTTGTAGCTACTTTTTCAGTATTACCAAACATAAGTGGGAAATAAATCTTCTTTTTCTCATCCCATAAAAATATAAATGGAGATTGATTTCCCATCAAATCTTTTCCGTGGACCAATAGAGCCCATTAATTTTAGTTTCAACAGTTTTTTTTTTAAAGTCATGAATTGGATGAATGGGAAGTATTTAGTTGGTTTCTATGTATATGGGCAGTATTTAGTTGTTCATATGAGTGGGACTTGCATACATGTCGGCCAGCCCCTTTTACACCAAACACTTTAAACTTTAAATTTTAAAGCATCATCCTCATTCATCACTTCAACTTGCTCTCAAAACTCAAGAGTTTAACACTCAACTTGCTCTCAAAACTCAAGAGTTTAACACTCATCTGCCCTTCCTATTGTATTTAGTGTTTCTTGACTTTGGTGCTCATGATTGAATGCCCTTGAGTTCTCAACCACGAAAAATTACAGGTTGATCTCATAGAAACGTCAGACTGAGGACCCAACAAACATGAGAAAAATAAAATGTCACAATCTATGTCCACTCTCTGCTCCAATTTCTATCAGAGAAATGATTCCCGGTTTATGAGTGGTTGTAACTGTTAATGAAAGATCGGCCTCACATCCCATCGCATCTTGTCAACAGCTAACAACCACCCATGCACCTGTTGACGTGAGTCTCCTAATTAATCAAGGAAGTGAGTCTCCTAATTAATCAAGGAGATTTACTTTCTTGATTAATTAAGGAATTTACTTTCCTAGTTTTTTATATAAGTGATAAATCATTGTACAATTAGGAGATATTTTCCTAATTCTTTACTGTATCTAATTCTTTGTAAGACCCTTATGTAAACTCCTATATATACCTCCTTATGGAGAAGAATAAAACTCAACCTAATACATTCAAACCATATTCATATTTTAGCATGGTATCAGAGCCTAGTTCTCTTGTGATCTGTGCTTGCCTTCTTCTTGAAATTTAAGTGCTCTTCTCCCCTCCTCTTCAAGGGGGGAGTGAAAATGATATGTTTATTGACGTATCCCCATTACCTTGACGTATTCCCATGAAGATACTGCATATCTCTTTACTCTGATGACCCCTTCTCTTCAGGAGGAGATGGGGAGTGAAGAGAAGTTGTTTTATCTCTATGGGGAGTGAAGAGAAGTTGTTTTATCTCTAAACCCTTATCTCAAATTTCTCATATTCAAATCCAAAACCCTAAATCAAATTCCTCATATTTGTCCCCAAATCCAAATCCCTAAACACATACCCTCAAATCTTATACACATACCTCTTAAATCCAATTCCTACATCAAATTTCTCACATCACCTTCCTCACCTACTCATATCACATCTTCCTTCCACTGTGATATCAGGAACCTATACGATTCTCCATTTTATTGCAAACTCACAGAAGCATGCGGTCAATCCTGCTGACCTGACTACCCAGACTCATGCTTCTATCACCACCACCAAATGTTCTACTTTTCATACGTCTTCCAAGACCAGATATTGCATATGCTGTGAGTGTGGTTAGTCAATTTCTGCATTCGCCCTGTGTTTCTCATAGGAATGCAGTTGATCAGATCTTAAGATACTTAAAGTCAACCCTTGAGAAAGGATTAATGTTCTCAAAAAATGGAGATCTTGAAGTTGTTGGACACACAGATGCTGATTGGGCTGGTTTCATTATAGATAGACGCTATACTTCAGGTTACTTTACATTTGTGGGAGGTAACCTAGTCACTTGGCGGAGTGAAAAGCAAAATGTGGTTTCTCGGTCTAGTGCAGAAGCAAAGTATCGAGGAATGACTCACGGAGTTTATGAATTATTGTGGATCAGAAGACTCTTGATAGAATTGGGCTTCAAGCCAAAAAAGCCAATGGAGTTGCATTGTGACAACAAGTCAGCTATCGATATTACCCATAATCCAATTCAACATGATCGAACCAAACATGTTGAGGTGAATAGACATTTTATCAAAGAAAAAATTGAGAAAAAGATTATCAGCCTACCATTCTTAAAATCAGAATATCAACTGGCAGATATCTTAACCAAAGCTGTTTGTGGAAGAGTATTTCATGACTCACTTACCAAGTTGGGCATTAGTGACATATATGCATCAACTTGAGGAGGAGTGTTGACTTAAGTCTCCTAATTAATCAAGGAGATTTACTTCCTTGATTAATTAAGGGATTTACTTTCCTATTTTTTATATAAGTGCTAAATCATTGTATAATTATGAGATACTTTCCTAATTCTTTACTGTATCTAATTCCTTGTAAGACCCTCATGTAAACTCCTATATATACCTCCTTATGAAGAAGAATAAAACTCAACCTAATACATTCAAACCATATTCATATTTTAACAACCCTCGTATAAATCAAACATTACCACCCTGTCACCCTGAAACTTATGCTAAAGCTAACTGCAATGCAAAGATACCCTCATGTACATTGTCCACGTAAAAATGACAATTGATAAGCGTCACTACTTATGTGGTACCTGAATTTGCTGATTTTTTTTTTTTCTTTTGGTGGTGGTAAGATATACTTGCAGGTAAAGACTAAAAGGTGAAGTACTTTGTGGTTGAGATTCTTGCTTACCTAACCCCCCCTTCAATTTATGTTCTTGTTTGTTCAAAGAAAAAAATCAGCAAGGGTGGGAAACTGTCAACACCACATCTGGGCCAGGGTTTGCTTTTATTTAGTTGCTTTAGTCGTTCAAACTGCTAAACTTTTCTGTTTTTTATAATAACAATTTTGGCAGCCTGAATTTTATGATTTTTTTAATACAAACAATAGGATATTACAATATACTTTTATAATATGCCAATACATCAATAACAAAATTACACCAAAATTTATCAACTCGTTACAAATATATATGATCATCGTTATTCATGTGAGTCAAACATGAAATCTACTCTAGTCCAAGAGCTAGTTCGTCTGAATCATATGCTCATTAAGTAATTTGTCCAAACTTCCTGCATTTTAGGTATTGCATTCATTTTTCATTATAGTTAAAGATTTGGACAGCTCATTTCAGACGTAGAGAAGTTTACAGTTCTTTTAAAAAATTTGGCCGGAAGAGACTTTAAAGTTTGTTTGCTTGGAAATAACTTGATCTGAAAGAAGATGACAAAGCCGAAGCAAGCCAAATTATTGAGATCAAATTGTTTTTTAATATAACGAGATCATTTCTTAGACGTTGGCAGATTGTGTGGAAGTATAAATTATAATGCATCAGCAGCTATCTGAGATTTGTTTTTTCTTTTAGTTCTTAAATTAGTGATCGTTGATTGTCAGTGGTACTTATTAAAACTGAACTAAAATCTCGTTATGTATTTGTTGCGTTTATTTAAAAAGAGAAGTATCATTAAATTAATAGCTCGTTAGTTTGAGAACTATAACTTTAACACTGAGTTCTCATTTATTTATTTATTTATTGTCTGGGGCAACTTCTTATTTCTTACCAAACCTATCAATTGATGTGTTCAAGCTTTGCTCGGCTATGTGACTATGTCAATTTGGTTAGTCGTGTTTTAAAATCATTTGACTTTGTTTATATATATATGGTGGCGCTTATGAATGCTTGTTAATTACTCAACGTTTTAATTCCATGTCGGTTTCGAGTTAGGTTGAAAAAAAAACTTTACTAATTTAGACTTTTCAATTTGGGTTGGTGTTCGGGAAGAAGTTTTAAGTTTGAATCTTTCACCCCCACTTATTTTTCGTCCAATAATACTTTATGTTCTCAAGACATGAGGACAAATACACACAATTATAATGGTATGTTTACTAATCCGTAATCGGATTTGGAGAAATTGAGGATAAATAGACATAATTATAAGCATTTTTATTAATCATGATGAATTTAATTGAAGAAGAATTGGATTAAGGAGTAAGAATCTGAATTCCCATTGAAATGTTTACTATACTAACTAGATTAAAGTTGGTTCTTTTTTTGTCTCCTTTTTCACAGTAGTCTACATTTCCATATCTATGTCCATATTTGCCCCCAACCAATTGTGGGGTTAATTTGACAACTGGTAGCAGCAATAGCAGCTGAATAAAGGAGATTAAAACATGGTACTTGTCACTTGAGATACCAAACTTCAACTACATTGATCCATCTAGCACAATTACAGATGGGAAAGAAACCACATTTGTCTGTCATTTGAACCTTCTTGTAGGTTCATACATTACAAGGAAAATTAAGAGCTCATAAACTAATTCCTAATTATTATATATATAATATGTATATAAATAAATTACACGAACCAAAAAATCCTTCATATGGGTAGGGTAAAAAGAATCGCAGAACCAACTGCTATAATCACAACACCAGCAATTTTCCTTCTGAGGCATCCGAAATGAGCATCCTTGTTTAACCGAACTTAGCCTCGGCACATAAATATTTTATAGGGGTATAGCTGTAACTTCCCTTCTTTCTCAAGGTGAAAGGCTGCATAGAGAAACTATTACCACACATCACGCAGATACCTGCCACTCATTTGCAGATTTTTCACCATGCTCTCGGCTTTGGAGCTGTCCAGAGATCCCTGAAATTCAAAATCACCCAACTTTAGTTTACATGATCCAGCAGATTTCACCGCACTTGTGAAATTACAATCCCGGCAAGTTAAAGAGTTCCAGGCACTGCATGAAATAGCAGTCCTGCATCCACAGATTTCATTTTTATCTTTTCTACCTTATTTTTTCTTTGTAATCACAAGATTTCACCTTCATAACTGGTAGGTGACAATTGCAACCACATTTATCAAATTAATAATTCTAATATCCAGGCTTATTCACATACCTGCTCCTGCACTATTGTGTGAAGAGTCCGGTGGACATCCCTGGCCATGCCCTTAGCATCACCACAAACATAAATATAAGCTCCCTGAGATAGCATGTTCCAGATGTCTGAGGCCTGAACACAAACCAAAACATGTCGTTAATTTCTCAAATTAACCAAAAATAATGTCAGGACTGAAGGTCAGTAGTCGATGAGAGAAGGCGCCAAACCTTCTGCGTCATTTTATGCTGCACATATTCCTTGGTGGGTCCCTGGCGTGAGAATGCAACCACTAGCTCAGAAAGTGCACCAGTTTCTAAGAAGTTGTTCAGCTCATCTTCGTAAATGTAATCCTGCAATGTTATGAGTATATCAATTATCAAATACCACAATTACATTACACAAGCAAAGCAACACAGCATGCACCAAGAGTCACCCACCACAACCATAATAGATTTTTCCTAGGGCACACTTACCGTTTTACTATTTCTACATCCAAAGAACAATGTGGAAGGTCCCAGTTCCGCTCCAGCTTCTATAAGAGCTAATCTTTCCTGAAAGAGTAAATCCATAATTACTTATAGTCTTCTAGGATATTGAGACTTATAAAGAGTGCAAAATGAATGAAAATCAAATCATCCAATAAATACCTGCAGGAAACCCCTGAAAGGAGCCAATCCAGTCCCAGGACCAATCATGATAATGGGTACTTTAGTGTCAGTAGGAAGTCTGAAGTTTGACTGCCGAACAAAAATGGGTGCCCAACTAGGATCATCGCTCTTCTCCAAAGGCACAGAATTCTGCAAAGGGATTAAAGAAAAAAAGAATTTACATCAGTTCAAAATTATAAGAAACACAAGAAAGCTCCATTCACTATAAAATTGTGCTGATATTTAAAATCAATAGCATTTATAGTAGTTTATTAATAGACAGGAAAACATCATTCACTATTTTTTAGCACAATATGTATCAGTAAACAAATTGTTACGCTCTTCTTGACCAACAAGATTGCAAACAGAAAACATGTAAATTACCTTCATCCAGGTTGAACACACTCCTTTGTGAATCCTTCCTGTTGGTGTCTTCTCATAAACTAATGCACAGGTTACGTGAATCCTAGAAGACGCCATCCTGTTGAATATATTTGTAAAAAGTACATGGTCAGTGGTCACAAATATGTTAAATAGGACATGAGACAAAAATATAACTACAGAAAGAGAGATAAAAAAGGCCACTATATATCTTATAGCATTTGCCTAGTAAAACTCTTATGATTTATGAACTCAATTTCCAGTTTAAGGAAAAAGAAAAAAACATTTACCTTGGGGATGATGAGATTGAATAGTATCTGGGCTGCAATCGTGGGGCGACTGCTGCAAAGAAGACACCAAGTGGGGGCTTGGCTGATATATATTCAGCCATGACCTCAAGAAGGCTTCTCTGACTTGCAACCACCCATTGTGCATATTCATCCTGCACACATTTACAAGAAAAAGTTCAACACACTGACAAACATCTAAGAATAAGATATTAGTGAAGTAATATTAACACAAGGTACTTAGTACAGATTTTACTACCTTTCCAGCAGGTGATGCAAGATGTCTTAATCGGTCTGCTTCAGTTGGGTCAGATGCATGAGCTGCTAAAGCGAGTAAGGCAGACTGGAAAAAAACCAAGGACCCAAAGTCGCATAAGTTTTCATCAGAAAAATGTGAACCAACCAACACTAAAAAGGAAATAATTGGGGGTAAAAGCAAACCTTTTTGGGAGAACTTAAAAGATCAGCATATCGAGTTAGTGCTGTTCTTAGTGTGCACGGTGGGAAAGGAGGTGCCAAGGAGCTTCCACTAAGTGGTGTGCCATCCTCCTTATCAGTGTGTATCGAGAAATATGTTTCTGGCGACAAGCCCAACAAGCTTAGCGCCTCTTCCACAATTTCAGGAAGATTCTCACAGTAGACACCAACATGATCCCCAGTCTCGTATCTGAGAAAGAAAAACGAGACAAGAATGTATTAAGCACCATGTGGTCATTTTACTTTCCACTTTCTTTTAAAACGTAAGAGAGCTTCCATTCTCAGAAGACAATGAAAACAATTTCCTTGGCAAAGCAACTTACGTAAGTCCAGTGCCAGCAATATCAAATTCGAGATGGGTGCAAGAACGGTCAGATGCAGGAGTATGAAGTTCCTTCCTCACAGCCACATTAGCTCTTCATGCAGCAAAAAGAAATGTCAAATAACATTTATGGGAAAAGTACAGAACAAGCTGCAATCTTCGAACCTTAAATAGGTTTTTTTTCCCTCACCTGCATGGATGTTGAGCATCAATGACAGCATGACCATTTGCATTATTCCAGCTCTTATTCTCTACTGATGCATCTGCAGAATCTTCAATTACAACTCGATACTCCAACACAGCAGCAGTGTAAGGGGTAGAAATTGGTGTCATTGCATCATCCTCATCTCGAAGCAACTGATCCAACTCAGGCCAAACAGACTCTCGCCTAGAAGAGCATCAGTCAATGTAGAAATGTATGAGAATTTAAGAAATAACTGATGAATGGTTATTCTCTCAAGCTATTAACTCAAATGGCTATCAAACTTCTCAGTACCATGCACTGAAGTCATCCTCAATGCATTGATCATCATCTCCGAGACCCACTGGAACAAGTCGCTTCGCACCTGAAAATGGTAACATTTTTGTTAGCTAAAGTAACATCCTGGCAACGTGAATCATCTCAAAATCCACAAGGTCCCACTCCAACATGACTTCCATCAGAAAGGAAAAAAGTCAACAAAAAATAAAAGAAAGATGGTGCATACCCTGCTCAGTGAGGACATCATCAACAACCACAGCAACCTGATTAACAACAGGAAAAATTATATACAAATCAAACACGATCCAACAGGAAACCAGAGAATTTATAAGTAAAAGTCAAGCTCCAAAAGCTAGAGTGACATGAAAAAATAATTTACTTGTAAACTAAAGTTCATTCCAAACCTTGTTGAAATGCTCATACTGCCTGTTTCCAAGGCCGAACACTCCGTAATGAAGCGTCTGAAGCCACTCTCCTCTCTCATTACCCTATAACCATCATCACAATTCGCACATTAAAAAAATATAATAAATAATAATAATAATTCAGATTTCGATCTAAATTATGGCGCACCATAATAACAATACCAGAAAAAATATATTAACGAAATTTCCAAAAACAAAATTTACCTCCGTAAACCACTTGTAAAACCTGGCAGCATTATCGGTTGGCTCACCATCGCCATATCTGCATCCACCACCAATCAAACATGTTATATATGAAACCAAAAAATTAAAAAATCAATAAATCAATCAACTTTTTTCAATAAAAAGTTTCTAGTTGAATTTTAAACTTACGTGGCCAAGAAGAAAAATGCCAAGCTTTCCTTCTTCAATTTCTCCTCATATGCTTCGTCATCAGCAGCATAATCGTCCTACCATGTAAACAACACCATCCAATTCATCATCCCAAATATATTTAATAAATAAATAAATAAACCAATTGCAACATAGCAAAAAAAAACCATAAACTAAAATGAAAAGCAAGCATACCAAATCAACAACTTTGAATGTGACCTTCTCGTATCGAGCTTTTCCTTCCTCGGCCAAAGCCTGCATTTTGAATCAAACCAAACGTTGAGACAAAAATAAACACCAACATCCAACAAGTAAAACCAAGCCATGAAACGAGCTAACAAAGCAAAGATATTGATTGAAATTGAAGTGTTCTGATGTAAAACCAGACCTTCGCGAAGCCTTCGGCGGTACCGGTCTGGGTGCCGAAGAAGATGGTGACCTTCTTGGTCCCGTCGTCGACCTCCGGCTCAGACGTCACGATCACGGGCGCGGGAGGCTGAATGACTCGCGGCTTCGGAGGGGCCGACGATCGCCGCCAAATCAAAACGACGACGCAGCCGATTAGGACAGCAATGGAGGTGGTCAAGATCATGACGAACTCGCGGTTCTCGAGCATGACGGAGGTGACCTGGGCGCCGGATAAGTCGGCGGAGGCGTTGCTGGGGTCCATTTTGCCCTTGATGATCGCCGCCATCAGATCCAATGGCGAGATTTTCATGGAGCTGGAGGAGGAATCCATCTGAGCACAGAAGGTGGTGGTTCCAAGGAGGCGGCGGTGTGTCCCGGAATCCGGTGGCGGGAAAAGATAGTGTGTAGGGGAGAGTAGCCGGATTCCGGTGGCCGAAGGGTCACCGTAAGAGCTGTAGAGACTGTAGCGAACTGTAGTGGGGAAAATTCAAGAGGGAAATGTGTGGTGTGGTGGTTGGGGTAGTTGAAGAGAGAGGAAGAAAGAGAGAGAAGTTTTCTGAAGGGAGAGGGAGGGAAGGGGGGGCTTATAATTGTGTTGGGGGAAGATGAAATGGGGCGTGCGTGTGAGGGTGTGACTGAACCAAACGCCTACCAAACCAGACTGGTCAAACCCACCTAACACGAACATATTTTGGGCTTAACCATGGTTAATCAACACCCCAATAATATCACCTTCTCCTTCCCCTTCCTCCCTTCCTCCCTTCCTCCCTTCCTCCCTTCCTTCCTTCCATGGTAAAAACAAATACGGAAAATGCTAGTTACATTCCCTCTTGTATTTTCCATTCATTTTATGTCCCGTGTATTCACACCCATTAAAGCACTCTAGCACTGAAGTAGCATTGGCTGTCTTTGGAAATTTTTTTCCCTCCACTTAGAAAAACATTTAATCCCCTTTTTTAGACTAAATTACCCCTATTTAATTTTCAAATATCAATTTTTATTAATAAGTTTGAATATAAAAGTAAAGGATATTATTGAAAAACCAATAAATTTGCATTCCTAATACTTCATAAACCAAACATGGAAACAATAGAAAGTCTATTTTCTTATTTTCATTCCTACCAAGTTGATTCAGCGAACCAAACAACCCCTAAATAAATAAAAGGAAAAGAAAAGACGAAAGGTAGATAACATTCCTGAAATAATCATAAACTAAAATGAGTGGATAAATTTTCAACAACAATGATATGTTTTTTGATGTTGCGCTTTCTAAAACAACATGCTCTATCCTGTCTTTTTCTTAGTGGGGAATACGTGTTAATTATAAACTAGTAGTAGATGCCCTCGTCTGTATTGTGCCCTTTTTTTTTCTTTTTTTTTTTTGGGAAAGAAAACATGTTATGCGTATTATATATTATGTATAATTTTTTTATGAGAATAAGTTTAGGGGAGGGGATACTCCATCTCAGTGTCAGGGCATACTAAGGCCTCTTTGAGGACTTACAGAGGGAATTTTAGCCTATTTTTTTGTTTTTACAGATTACCTACTAAGAGGGATTGTCGACGATGGGACCCGAACCTAGGCCTTGATAGTGAAAAGAACGATTCTTACCAACTCTCATTGACATATATAAATATTCAATTGTGCCACGATAAAAATGTGTATGTTTTGCATTGAAAAAAAAAATACTCTTTGTAGTTGTTCTTATTTTTTGGTATAATATTTGTATTGATTTTTTTTTGGAATACAAGTGGTAGTATAAACTACAAGGGGTGAGTGGTTTCTCTCACACACACACACTATCAAAATACTATTGGGATTTAAACATGAAATCACTGGTCTGTAAGTCAATGTCATTTTTCACTAGACTAAACCTCGTTGATTATAGGACTTGTAAAAGCGGAGGCACATGCAAAAGCTTGAGATGATCCTGATCTCAGAGTCTTTTTTTAAGTTTTTACATAATTTGAACAAGTCGGGTTTATATTAAATTATTTGAATTACGACTGATTAATTCTTTCAAGTTAGGATTAGCATTTTCTTAATCATTGTGCGTAACAACATTGTATAAGAGCCATTCTAGCGGAAGGGCCCAGCCCGAGGCGAGGGGAAAAAAAAAATGGCGTTCCACCGTGTAGCCCAAACCCGGGGGGGTGTGGGACCCACCAACTCGGGCCAGCCCGAAGGCGAGACGAGCCCGAGCTCCAGTCCACGGTCGCTGACGTCAGCCCTCGCGTCACGCTGATGTCAGCTAGCGCGGTTCAAATTTTTTTTACTGTTGGCGTGTGCAATGCACGCGCCAACAGTAAAAAAATTTTGAACCAGCACGCACTGACGTCAGCGCGACGCCAGCTCCAATGGGAAGTTGCCACGTGTCGCCTCCCCAGCCCTCCGATCAGCATCTCCGAATCCATCCTACGGCTGAGGCTTTTTTGGGTAATAAAAATATGAAAAAAATCGTAAATTTTTTTTAAAAATTCTAAAAAATTCAGATTTTTTTTTCTTCTATAAATACCTATTAATACCCTTCACTTTCAACACCAATCCTCATACATTTCATTATACTTCTACTATTATTCACTCTTTACTCAACATTTTCCTCTTTTTCATCTAGTATTTTGATTTCATATTTTTATGGCTTCTTCTATTGAAACTGGAAGGGCTTGGAGCACCATGAAAGATGTTTCCTTGTGTGAGGCTTGGCTCCAAATTTGTCATTGTCCCGTGTCCGGCAATGAGATGAAATTTTTTCATATGTGGAAAAAAATTCATGCCGAATTTTGTGAAAAAATTCCGGGGTCTACTCGTACGGAGATGGCATTATCCAGTAGGTGGAAAATTCTCAATAAAGAGTTGGAAAAATGAAGAGCTGCCCTAGCAAAAGCGATGGACAACTATAGAAGCGGGGAAAATCGTACTAACGAGGTAAGTATTTTATAATTTTTGTTTTATTAAGTTTAATCTCCTAATATATATATTTTGTTAATATTGCTTGCATTTTCAATATGTTGTTAATATTCCAATATGTTTCCTTGTGTGAGGCTTGGCTCCAAATTTGTCATTGTCCCGTGTCCGGCAATGAGATGAAATTTTTTTCATATGTGGAAAAAAATTCATGCCGAATTTTGTGAAAAAATTCCAGGGTCTACTCGTACGGAGATGGCATTATCCAGTAGGTGAAAAATTCTCAATAAAGAGTTGGAAAAATGGAGAGCTGCCCTAGCAAAAGCGATGGACAACTATAAAAGTGGGGAAAATCGTACTAACGAGGTAAGTATTTTATAATTTTTGTTTTATTAAGTTTAATCTCATAATATATATATTTTGTTAATATTGCTTGCATTTTCAATATGTTGTTAATATTTCTTGCAATTTAAATATTTTGTTAATATTTCTTGCATTTTCAATATTTTGTTAATATTTCTTGCATTTTCAATATTTTGTTAATATTTCTTGCATTTCCACTTGTTTCTTAATTTTCTTGCACTTCTAATTTATTTGTAAGGTTAATTGCATTTTCATTATTATTATTTTTGTTACTTGCATATCCAATATATTTTAAATATTTATTGCATTTCTATTTTTTTGTTAAATAAATGATTCAAGCACAAATGTGATTCGGTGCAACCGAGGGTGGCAAAAAAAGTTTCAACCATCATGAATGTTGGGAGGTGGTGAAATATTGCAAACGCTTCATAATTATTCCGACGGGTCCCGCCATTGTGTTAAACGAGACACCACTCCGTGATTCAATGACATCGGATTCACCTCTCGATTCTCCTATGAGTCAAGACTCACTCATCGAAAAGGAGCCGAGGCACATTGGCCGAAAGGCCGCGAAGGCAAAGAAAGCGGGTAATTCAAGCAATCATAATTCACAATTTTTGGAGGAAATTGCAAGGCAAAACGACATAAGAATAGAAATGGAGCAAAAACGCCAAGATAACGAGTTGGCCCTTCAAGCTGAGTATGCACGAGAAAGGGAGTATTTAGCAAAAAAGATATGGACAAGACGGATCGGGAAACCATGTCGATGGATACAAGTCATATGTCCCCTGAAACAAAACAATTTTGGAAGCTAGAACGAAGGGATGTTATGAGAAGAAGACTTTTTCGGGATGATGGGCCTAGCAACACGGATTGGTTAAATGATGGAAACCATTAAATTAGTTAGCATACCTTTTATGTATTTGTATTTTTCATGTTTTCTATTAAAGTTGTTGTAATTCATGTATTTTATTTTAGTAGTAGTAATTCGTAATGACTTGTATTACATTTCGTTATTTAATAAACAAAGCATTCAATAAATTACCTTTTTATTCAACCTATTCCATACTTCAAACAAAACATAATAAAAATAAAAAAAAGTACAAACAAGGCACAATAATAATAACCAACCACAACCAAACCATAATAAATAAAAATACAACACAACCTAAATAAAACATAACCAAAGCATCTATGCTTCATCATTCATCTTCATTGCCTTTCACCGCCCATAGATGCTCCATCAAGTGAACTTGACGCATTTCATGAATATATGAAGATTGCATCTCTGTATATCGATCTATCATTCGGGTCATCAAATGACCATCCCTCACCAACGGTTCCGGCTCAAACGGTTCTCCACTTGGCCCCATGGGCCTTTCATAAATCCGTGTCAAGGCCGTGTTCATTGGATCCGGTTCGTAGACCTCTAAAGCATCATAATCGTACTCATCCTCCACAATCATATTATGGAGGATGATGCAAGTCATCATAATGCTTATGAGGATCTCCTCATCAAACATACGGGCCGCACCTCGAATAATCAACCACCGAGCTTGAAGGATGCCAAAACACCTTTCGACATCTTTTCATGTATCCCTCTTGATAGGTAGCAAATAATTTTTGCTTCTGGGATCGGGGATTCGGAATGGATTTGACAAAAGTGGTCCACCTCGGGTAGATGCCGTCAGCTAGATAATACCCCGTCTGGTATACTGTATTGTTGACTTGATAGGTGACATTGGGGCCTTGGCCTCTCAATACATCGTTGAAGACCGGGGATTGACCCAGCACGTTGAGGTCATTTTGGGATCCTGCAACTCCAAAGAAGGCATGCCAAACCCATGTGTCGAAGCCAGCAACGGCTTCAAGGATGATACTTTTTTGGCCTTTTCTATTTCCATAATCACTTTGCCAGGCTATTGGGCAATTCTTCCACTGTCAGTGCATGCAGTCGATGCTACCAATCATTCATGGGAATCCTCGAGCTTCGGCTTTTTGTAGAAGCCGTTGGAGGTCCCTGGGAGTAGGTCTACGCAGGTAGTCCCTAGTGTACAGAGTTTCAACAGCTTGACAAAATCTTACCAAAGCCTCCAACGTAGTGGACTTCCCCATCCGGGCAATCTCATCCACCTGATCAGCAGATGCTCCATACGCCAACATTCGTATAACAGCTGTAAGCTTTTGCTCCGGAAGAAGCCCCAAAACCCCAGTAGCATCACACTTTTGAACAAAGTATGCATCATAATTGCAAATATCATGCATGACTTTATTGAACAAATGAGGTTGCATTCTAAATCACCTTCGAAAATCAACATCAGAGTACAAAGAAGTTGGGATAAAATAATCTTCCAAAAGATTCTTACCCCGAGAATGCCTATGTCTTTTCACATTCCAGCGGCGGCCGACTTGTGAACCACGGCGGCGACCTTGGTTCTCTTCATCTTGCAAAACCACTGCTATGAGAACTTGCTCATCGACTTGTCTCTGCAACTCATTGATTTCATCTGCTCTACGGTTTCTCTCATTTGTTTCTCGCTCTTGCCTCTCCAAGCATCTCCTAAATTCTTCCATTGAGAATGAATGAAGTATGAATTCTAAACTCTGAGAAATGAAAATATAGAAAGATGTGGTGTGAGAGGTATGAGCTGAGCCTCTGGTTTTATAGAAAATTTTGGCAAGATAGACATGCCACGTGGCTTGATTTTATTGGATGAAAATCTTATCTGAAATTTGAAATTCATCCGAAATTTGAACCCTAATTTGTATGAAATTTGAATTTTGAAATTCATCCGAAATTTGAACCCAAATTTATCTGAAATTTGAACATTCGAAATTTGAACCCAAAAATTTATCTGAAATTTGAATTTTGAAATTCATCCGAAATTTGAATCCAAAAATCTTATCCGGAAATTTTATCTGATTATGAATAGTCTTGACACGTAGGAACCCGGAAATCTTATCTGAAAATATTACCCAAATTAATTATTTTCATTAAAAAATAGGGGGAAAAAACAAAAAAATAAATAGTAATTGCCCTCAGCCATGGTAATGGATGTGAACACAAAATACTATTTGCAAAGACAACCACTATTCATCTAGTTCCACCCTTATCATGACTAAAGACAAATGGGGGAAGTTACTCTAATATGCCGACATGGTGTGACGAATCCGGGAAATAGAACTGGGTATTGAAATCCAACTGACTCGCGACAAATTTTTTCCAGGTTCTGGGCGATATCTTGCTGGCCAATCAAATTGCAGGGCTCATTGAAAGAGACCCAAAAGTCTGCTCTGTTCCAATACGTGGAGGGCATCCCATTCACAAGAATCCCTCGGTTTAAAGGCATGCACGAATCAAAGCCATTAAATTCCATTCCCCTCCCCATCCCTCGTAAAAATAAATTAAAAATTCTTATAATTTTTTTTTTGGAAAAAAATATACGAGTATAAAGATTCAAAAATGCGTATCGTAGGCAAAGTTTGGCCTTTTGTGGGGCTTAAAGAGACAAAAACGCACACACACTTTTAATATCCATGACGAATCTGGTTGAAGGTTGTAAGTTGTAGGTTTGTATAGCCTGCAACTTCTAACTTGTTGTCAAGCCTTTTTTTAATACTTTAATAACAGCGGTATTGAAAGATGGGAAAATTAAACTTAAGATTTTGGGTATTGTTCAGTTAAATTTCAAATTAGCTTAATAAATGTTCATTTGGGAGAATTTATGTAGGAAGTACAATTCTAGAATTATTTTTTTAAAAGAAATTTATTTACAAGTAATTGAGAAAGGGGATTTACACAAATATTTATTGGGTGTCTAAAAATTTCGAATCTATATTCATATTTGTGAATATTGATATGAATATTGAAGAATTCAACCAACTAAACTATACCACACTGATAGAAACCGTTATTAAAAATCAAAGTGTTTAAAGCACTTTAGAGGAGCAGTGCATCGAAGGTTTGTATTATTGAGGTTTTGAATGTTGTTCACGGCTGGGTAGGTGCAAGCTGCGGTGCCCATTGCTCTACCTAGCTATTAAGTTGCAATTATGGCAATTGCCAAATGATTGGCTGGGGGTTGGTTCATTGGTTTTCATTATTCACTTTTGGTTCAATTAGTGGTGCGAGCAAAAGATGATTCCAGTCCCCAGTCCGGCTAATCTTTTTCCACTTTAAATTGGTAAATCACTAAAGCTTTTAAATACGGTTGAAAATTTTTAATACGACAACTAGATTTGAAATCGGTACAAAGTTAGTGGGTTTTTTTCAGAAGAAAATTTCATTCATAAATTAAAAAATGACACAAATACATGCCTCATTAAAATCTGCTTAAGAAAATTATATAGGACAAACTCCACGACAGAAAAGAGTATCACACGTGTCATGCACTAATATGAGAGTCTAAGCTCAGGCTACTTTGGGCTACTAATAGGAGAGTTAATGGGTTTAGATTTAGTTGTTGTTTGACACAAATAGATAAACATAAATAGTAAACGGGTATGAGATAGTATCAAATTTAATACCTCAAATTTGACACGCTGAACACATTTAATTGGTGTTGTATTTACAATATATATAGTTTAGGTTAGTTGGACATAGCAATGTGACCTCCTCTTGCACTCAAACTTAAATCTCATTTCACGAAGATTAGAATAACTTAAAGTAGTTTAGTTTGTCAGTTGTATAAATAAATAGAGTTTAAAAAAAATTGTCATAGCAACTCGAACTCCAAAACATACACAAATCAACCCCCAACATGACACATTTATAAACGAGTTGAGTTAGTGATGAGTCATTTGGCACAATACATAAATAAGTTGGATTAATATTAACTAATTTTTGACACTAACATTAAATGACATGATGCAAACACAACCGAATTTGCCACACCTAGTTTTGAAAGCATTTATACCACTTGCTTGCTGCTATGCAAAATCTTATAGATGATAAATTTGGTATCTTTTGATTAAGCATTTATACTACATTATGGTAATGACAACAATTCTCAGTCGAAAAGCCCTTTTTTTATTTCCCCATAAAGATGCTCCCGTGACATTGTCAAATTGCAAGTGCGGACTCTCAGATCGAAGATCCAAGGTCCTAGGGTCTTATGTAGATTAAAATATTAAACAAAAAAGTCAAAAAAGCCAGATGTAATGTAAAGATAAAAACTTTATAATATAATTTATAATAATAGACTAGTCTCTTTGCACGCGAAATTGAAAATTTTAATTTATTTTTGAATTAGAAAAATAATGAATAGTTGTGTTCTATAAAAATAGAATCATTAACTGATTTTTTTTTCAATTTTAATTTTTAATATGAAAATATATGAATTTACCATATTATTCTCATTTAATTAATAATTTCAATTCTTAATATTTATATTAACCAAAGATATTTTTTGATATTTTGAATGTTTCACTATTATTTGTCTTTTGCATTATATATATATATAAGATAACGTGTGATTTGGCTCACATAAAAAATTGATACAGTCAAAGCCCTGAAAATCACGACTAATAATAGGACGCAATTTGAATAATAATATAATACCATAAGAAAGATGTGCTGCTTATAAAATCAGGCGTCGACCATTCCCCTTGGATTTCACCGGATTCAGCTCCACCTCCTTATTCTGTATTTTTAATGATATTATATTACCAATAGATATGCTGTATTCAGGCTGGACATGAGAGGGAGAGGAATACCGATTCGATCTCGGAACATTTTTTAATATTGAAGAAAGAAATATTATTAAACTGGAAGCTAGTAGGGTATTTTTTTTTTTTTTCTTCCTTTCACATATTCATCAAGTTTTGAAATTTTTTACAAGAAACTTTGTAACTCGAGCGGTTAAAACTTACAATCGAGGTTATACATTTGATTTATACTGTTATATACAGAGTTTATTAAAATTCAAAGAAAGAGCAAGAGGAAAAAGTCAAACTTTGTATACTCTACGAAGCCTCAATTATTGAAGTGTACTTTTATAACTCAAGCGTCAAGTTTGATACAGTTTGAACTTAGAAAAAGAAATGAAAACAACACCTTGCAGGTGCATAAATTGTTGCTGCATGCAGCAAGTCAATGGGTCCAAACATTCAAAATTGAAAAGAGGGAGACTAGAAAATCATGCACAGGTACAAAACATAGTTGTTAAATATAATAATATATATCGTTACAATATTCTTGCTTACGAACCTTCAACCCGAGGAGAGGGTTCAATCAGATTCATTTACTTATATTAATACCTAATTAAGCACATGATTTGTCTGAGCATCTTATTAATTCATATTCATGCATACAGGATGATTAATATAAGATAAACTTCCATTGGAAGAAAAAATGAAAGTGATAATGTTAAGGACACTTGTGGTTATTATAAGGTTAGGAGCAGATCTATGATATTGAGATTAAATATGACACTATCAATTGTCCAATTAAACATGGTAATCAAGTAATTATCGAATTCCTTAGTCAATTAACTTCTTAGAAATATGAAGCAAGGTTTTCTATCAAAGTGGTGATGTTCATGAACTTATGTTTTGATAAACTTCTTAATAGATTAGATCCGATCAGATTATCATCTACAGACATTGGCGGATCCATTGAGGAACCAGTGCATGCACTTGCCCTCACTCAATATATGGGATACATTCATGAAATTTCCCAGCTGGTTTGTTGTTTTCTTGAAGTATGGGGGCAAAATCAGGGCCGGTCTTGAGATTTTGAGGACTCTATGCGAAACTTAAACTGAAGCCCTCATATAATCTAATATGAAAATACTATAAAATAAAAAAAATTGCAATGACTTAATGTCATAAATCAATTTTTTTATAACTAAAATTCATCATCAATTAGCATGTAATAACAATCACAAATCAAATTCATATATATATTTTTTTTAACGTTTTCATTTTATAAAGTTAAATATTAGTATGTTCAGTAAAAATATAAGAGTTCAAGAGAAAGAAGAAAGCATGAATATTTTTGTTTTGTTTTGTTTTGAGTGGAAGAAAGTACTTTTTATTTATTTAGGAGAAAGCGTTCTTTTTTAAAACTATTTTAAATTTTGTTGTTACAATGAAAAAAGAATAAAAATATGAATAGATTGACATCATTGAGACTTAAAACTAGGCCTTGTACCTAGGGATATATGCTAGAAACTAGCTCTACCAAATACACTTATGTGTCAATGTGCTATACGTTGGAGTATATATACAGTTTTTATAATATTAATATATATAATATAAAGTAAAAAAATTTCAAAGGCCCTTAAAAATCGGGGGCCCTGTGCGGTGGCGCCATTTGCATGCCAAGACTGTCCCTGGGTATTTGACTAAATGCCTCAAAGAGGAGGTTGAGTATGTTCTAATGGGGCAAAATATTTGATAAAAGTCTTCGGAGAGAACATGGAGGGACGAAGTTGTGAGGGCAGTTGAGCTTAAGTCTGTTAGTGATTTGAACTTCTACATTTTTCCTTCAATGCCAAAAGTTTTTGGATCCACCACTGTCTATGTACAGATACCAGGTCTCTGCTCTCACATCAAGTTGCTCATACGTACTTCAATTAAAGACATTGAGTGGAGATGTAGAGAGTAGAAGATCCAAGCCAATTTCCTATTTTTCCTATTTCATATCTTCATAATTGTTATAGACTATAGTAACATTACATAGATGTGAACATGTTTTTTCTTCTATTCATTGTGGAAAGAGAAATCGAACTTATTAGAATCTTTCTCCATATAAACAAGATCTTATTGTTGCACAGCAGGCAGTAGCACATGTGATATAATTTATTGAAATCATCTTCTTACAAGGGGGCATGGCAAACACTTTTTCCTCTTAAGTTTCCATCACCCAACCACCACACCTTATTTGATGTGTGAGAATTATTGCTGGAGAATTCTAGAACAATCACCATTTAGGATCCATGACTTTTTTGTGTATTTTTTAAACAAGCAAAGCGATACTGAAAAAAAAAGAAGAACGAAATTTAAAATTTGAGTGTGGAGTAAATGCTCTAAATCATTTTGAGCCACAGACGGAGACCTTTATATAGTTGGAAGTTGGAACCCGCATGAGCATGGCCCACCAACACCAACCCCGCAAGCTTCAATTTTCCAAGATTTACCAAGTTTGTGGAGGAAAGTAATATGCTCCTACACAACATACTAGTGAGGCATCATGCATGGCATGAGCTAAATTAGGATCTGTCGCCAGCGCCACACACACTCATCGCCTTGTTTCTTTCTTCTTATAATCAACGACATTCATATGCGCCACATGTGACATATTTAGCACTTGTCTCCATTTTTTGCATGTAATGTGTGTTTCTGTGTGACCATTTCATTTTTATAGTGGCACCATTCTTGTCGTCTTTAAAATTATTTACTCAAGATTCCTATTTTTTTAACCTTTTACCAAGCCGATATAGTGGCGGACATTTTAGCTCAAAAAGAACATACTTTTGTGGATATGTGTATTTGGTTTGAGATTTTCCTACGAAAATGTTATATAGGATGTATTTTGATTTGTATGAGTTAAAGATCTTCTCTGATTGGATGAGAAAAAATAATTCACAATTTAGTTAAAAGTTGGAAATTTAATAGGAGAAATTGATAATTCCCTTGTTTGACAACTTAAGCGCAGAATTTATTAAATGACGTGTGGAAAAAATCGTGGAAATTGGGGCATCAAATTTCCGAGTTTAATTTCCACCAAAATATGCGTTATTTCACAATTTCCATAGTGCCATTCACAAAATTCTGTCATTTACAAAATTCTACATACATGAATCCAAATACTAAAATCTTCAATTGCCGAAAATTGAAATGATGGAAATATAAATTCCGTCATTTTAAAATTCTATGTAATTTTCAATTCTTTCATCAAAACAAAAGGTAACTAGGATTTTCTTCTACAAGTACTTTTTGAATGGAAGGATTCAATTGGTCCAAATGGGCTACTATACAAACAATGTAGTAGGCCCATGAAGAAACAACACGGAAGTCCTGACCACATAAGTTGAACCCAAAAAATAATAGAAAAAGCCCAATAAATTAGAAACCCCATATTGAATGTTGAAGAATATAAAATTCCACATCGGAAATTTGATAAATTAAAACCTAATATATAATAAATAGTTCTACTATTAATGGCATCAATGCCTTTTGTGAGTTTTTATCAAAAATAGCAAAAAATTGGTCCGTATTTTCATAAATGTCAATTTTTATAAAAACTTTCAAATATAGCAGAAAAGTCACATGAATAAACTTAAGTACCCTTAAATCTAAAACTCACAAAAACCTTAAAACCAAAACAAGCTTTCAGGGAACACTCATGATCTGTAGCGTATATTCCCAAAGTTCAATTTTTATTATGTATTGCTATGTTTTCTATTTCCTTTTTTTTTTTCATAATTATTATAAAAATGCGAGATATATTGATAACAAAACAAAATTGCAAAAGATCTTCCACTAAAACTTCATTGAAAATGTGCTGCTGAGTATTCTGGCAAGACAGCCCATCTATTTTCAACAAGATGAAGGACTGCTTGAATCACACTCTTGACATCCCTTTCTATCACACCATTAAATCTTTATATCTTGGATCAGTGCATGTATAAAACCATTAAATTTTGAGGTAAAAATTTATTTTTACTTGAATATTTGTTTACAATATCCAAAGATATTCACTATAACTTTACATCTTCCAAATTTTCTCAAAGTTAGAGGTATGTATGCAGAACGAAAAAAATCAACAAACTGATCTAAATTATCTAAATAAAATTATAAATTAAATATTCTCAAAGTTTCATCTAATAGGGTTTTGCCTTTTAGGTTTACGTGGTTTTTGTTTTGAGGGCATTTCAGTATATTCAAGTGGGTTTTTGGCTACTTTTGAAAGTTTTTATAAAAATTGACATTTATGAAAGTACAGGGTCCATTTTTGCTATTTTTGATCAGGGGAATGCTAGCAACCTTCTCCATTTTCCTCATGACAAGTGTCACTTTCCTTACACTTAAAACAATATCATTAATGCATCACACAAGTTAGTTTTTGTTTTCCAAGTTTACCCTTATTAAATGTATTAGCTTTTATATTTCCTTCAACTTATCCAAATTTTGTTACAATTTCCTTAGCATATTGTTAAAAATTAAATAAGAAAAAAAAACGTCAATTTTTTTTTTTGAAAAAAATAAAGTTTGTTTCATGACATTGTTATCATGAAAGTGATATCATCATTATTTTGTGTATAACAAAACATACGTCCTCTTTGGAAAATAAAATCTTTAAAAAAAAACTTTCTGTTTTTATTTTCTTATTTAAATTTTTAACAAGGTAGTAAGAAAGTTGTAAAAATACTAGCTTGTTATTAAAAAGAGTTAATACATTCAATATGGATAAATTTGAAAAACAAAAACTAGTTTGTGTGATGCATTATTGACATTGTTTTAAGTGTAAAGAAAGTGACACTTGTCATGAGAAGAAGGAAAAAGGTTAGAGAGAATGTTGCTATCATTCATCTTTTGATAAAAACTCAGCTTTTGCATAAAACCCCACACATGCCAACTATACAAATGAGGTGATTAAGTTGTGGACAGTATCGATGTTGCTAGTATTGGGTTGCATGCAGAGACGGACCTACAAAGGTGCAAGGAGGTGATGCACCTCCTTTCGCCTGAAAGAGCTCTGGGGGTTGTGGAATTTGCCCCTCAGCTTTGCCATGGAAGTGCCCACAATCTGCTCAAAGAAATGCCTCTGCGAAATTGCTTTTTGTTTGCTGTGGTGTTGCGTTGTTGGGTTGTTACGTGTAGCACAGCCACATGCATTTTTTTTTAAAAGTCCCTGCCCAAAACGACTCGTTTTGGATTAGGGCAATGAAAAAAAATAGGTATAAAGCCTTATATTCCGCAGAAAGGAACCCACTGCCAAAGTACAATTAATATTATTAATAATTTAATATAAAGAGAGTCCTAAATTGAATTGAAGAAGCCAACAGACCCAAATCTCAAGGTCTGTGTTTTTTTTTCTTCCCCTTTTTGGTCTTTTTTCTTCTGGTTTTTTATTTCTATTTTTTTTAATAATATGTTTGTTTTATAATAATAATTATTTTTGATGTGGCTCTCTCTGTATTTTTTAATTATAAAGTTATGAAACATTACTAGTAATCTTCAATCGAATATTGCCTTTTTTCTGAAAATTTTTTAGGTCCACCGCTGGTTGCATGTATATTTCTTTGACATTAAATAGGGATGGTAATGGTGCGTTTAGGGTATTGCACTATTGATTTCAAGGTGAGACCCACATATTTTTTATTTATTTCTTATGTGCTAATAAACACTAACCTTTCTGCACGCGCTTCCGCGATTGAGAGAGGTTTTAAAATATATATATATATATCTTAGAATTAAAAAATATAATAGGTAGTTGTGTTCTATAATATCAAAATTTTTTAAATTTCTTTAATTTGGAAAAGTATGAATTTATCATATTATCTTTATTTAATTAATAATTTTAATTCTTATTATTTGCATTAACAAAAAATATTTTTTAGTATTTTAAATATTTTACCATTCTCTACATTTTGTTTTATCTAAAAGAAGTTAATGATAAAATAATTCATTTTTTCTCATACCTATTTCTAACAAGTTAGAATTCGAACTCCTCAATTAATAATCTTTAATAAATATCACGTAATTTATCGGAAAATACATAATAGCGAGGGGTCCACCGGAATCACTTTGCTCACGCCTTTTGTGGCTTCTGGCGCCATTTACTATATATCCTCTACACTCAAACGGCACCATTTCACCACCAATCCACCACTAAAAATGTACCACGTCGGTATATGAAATTGACCCAGTCATACTGTTCGAAGGCTATTCTTTCCTGCACAAAATGTAAATAGACTTGTGTGCAGGTGAACATGAGCGTCGAAACTAACCACCGGAGTCTAAACCAAGTCAATTTTTTTTTGAAAGCAGTGAAATTTTTGGACACCGCTCAGATCTATTGAGAGAGACGCACACTAGAGAGACTGCTCCGAAACCAAAACCAAATCTCTCTCTCTCTCTCTCGCTCTCTGCGAGCTTGAAGAAAGCTCTGCCTTTAACAATGCCAGCCACTGACGCAGACTTCGATCTCAGAGTACTATTCTTCTAAACCCTAACAATGCACTTCCGTCTTTCTCTCTAATTTTCTCACATTACCTCTCTCCGTTTTGTTGCAGCCGTCTCCTCAGTCCGCCTTCGCAATCGGGTCAGTTTCCCTCCTCCATTTCTAGGTTTTTTTTTTTTTTACATATGCGTTTGGGCATTGTGTTTATGTGAATGTATATGTATGCGTGTATGAGTGTGTTGATGTCTAGGTTTTTTGATTTTGTGCTTCAGAGAGTACGCATTTGCCGATGTCGGGAATTTAGAGCATTGTATTAAGTATTTGAATCAGACCCTTGTTACCTTTGGATTCCCGGCTTCACTCGATCTCTTTGCAAATGATCCGGTCAGTTTGCTTTAGAAAAATTCAAATTTTTTTCTTTTTGATACATGTATTTATTTAGATTTATCTGATGCAATTGTAGGTTTCTGTTGCTCGGACTTGCAATTGTATGTATTCGTTAATTCAGCAGAGACAACGTGATGTCGAATTTCGAGAGTCTGCTAACGAACAGAGACAGCGGTATGATTCTCTCTAGGACTAATGCGTTATGTGTTTGGACTTGGATCTCTGAATTAGTAAATTTGGGTGGAAAATTTGTATAATTTTTTTTCCTTTCTGTTTTCATAGGGGTTTTATACCCATTTTGGGTTAATTTAGTGTTATGCGTGTATTTGATTGAGCACATTGTCATTAAGTTTATGTTTGTCCACTCTGTATGGACTTTTAGTTTACTGAAAAGTTTTGGAATTTCAGTATTCAGAATGATACCGGTGGTCTTTTTTCTTTAAATTTTTTTTTTTTTTTCGCTATATAGGCTATTGTCAGACATATCAAGATTAGAAGCTAAAGTTGAGAGGCTTGAGGGGCAGTTACAAGCCAAAGATAGGGAGATAGCAACAATAACACGAACGGTTAGAAACTTGCAATCTTGCAAAAGTGACTTCATATTGGTTTCGTATTTTTATTGATGATTTTGGAACTTATCTATGATTAGGAAGCTAAAGCTACAGCAGCTTTTAAGTCCCAAATTGACAAACTACAGCAGGAGCGCGATGAGTTTCAGAGGATGGTCATCGGCAATCAGGTTGGGACATTTGAATTTAATGCAGTTTCTTTGCTGAATTTTGGTAGCTACTACGTGAAAATGGACAAATCCTGACAAGTATCAATGATCTGCAATGCTGCCAAAGCAAGTTAGGACTCAACAAATGCATGAGATGAAGAAAAAAGAAAAGGAGTACATAAAGTTGCAGGTACTATATTTTCTACATGTTTTCATATATTGTGAGGAGAATATATTGGTTACTTATGTTCACAGATTAGAATTTTATAACATGACTGATTACATAAGTGGATGAGATATTAGATTTGGAAAGAGTCATATTATTTTAATTTCAGGAGAGGCTAAACCAAGTGTTGATGGAGAAAAAGAAGGAATCTAGATCAGGCATGGAGATAATGAATTTACTTCAGGTATTAATTGGCTGACTTACTTAAATGACCTACAGAACTTCAAATTCATCCACCTAATTTTACTTTCTTTCTCCCTTAATATTATGTGCAAACAGAAAGAAGGGCGGCAGCGTGGAACATGGAACGGAAAGAAGGCTGATAATGAATTTTATAAAAAGATTGTATGTAGCTTGATTGGCTTATTTATCTTTTTACAGCCACTTCTTGTCTGATTTTTGCCTTTACATTATTCGCAGGTGGATACTTATGAGGCAAAAAATCAAGAATTGATTGCAGAGAATGCTGATTTAAAGGCATTATTGCGATCAATGCAGGTAATGTTAATCATTATTGAAGTGCTGCCATTATTGTCAATTTTGTGGGTTCATGACTCCCAATTTTCACTAGGGGTACATAGCGTTCTGTGGCAGTATCTTGAAGTGCGTTTGTTGATTGCGATGACATCTTTTTATTCCTGTCTTTCTAAGAGTAATTTGACTGGTGTATTTTATTTTGCTATTTCATTGCAAAGACTTATTGAACATATAAGTTCTTGGCTTTCAGTCACATCAACAACCTAAATGGATCAACTTTGTCTAATATTCCTGTCCCAGTGAGTGAGGGTTGAATCAAAAATTTTGCTAGAAACTTGATGGTTATGTTGAAGCAAAACTCTTTGAGCTGTCTACATCAGAATAAAGATAAAGAGAGTAATTTCCTGTACTTGAGTTTGGCAGCAGAAGTCCTACATAGGGTTAAGGGAGCTGGGATCTATTTTCATTTTCTTTGTTGTATCTGCTGTCCTTATTTACGCCGGGATGATGTTAAGTTTTTTTACCGGACACACTATTTTATCCCCTTTCTGCGTGAGGATTAAGGATCAGTAACTCATTGCATAATCTTACTACACTTTATTACAAGAAGTTTACTTGCTACCTTTCTTGGGAGCAAGCATGAGTTCAGGATCCTTTAGTGTATGTATGTGTTCACATTTCTATGTTAATTGTGTTTGTTAATGTTTAATTTTATAAGTTGAAGGACACACGTGCATTGTTGCCCTCTTTATGTCTCTTGTCTCATTTGTAATCTGTGTATATGGGAAACAATACCCTGGATATCGGGCACTACGGAATTGAAACATTATGTACCTCCATTGGGTCCCGTGGGTGTTGTACCTATTTGTTTTCTTCCCAGAAAAATTAGCAGCCTTTAACTTTGCTGCCCTCTTCTTCATCTCTTCATCATGTTCGTTCACGCGTTTTTAATTCCTATTCCCCTGCTGTGTCTTTAATGCATAATTTTTTCTTTGGCCCCTGTTTACTTTTCACTCTGTCTATCCTACTGCATGACAACAGCTTTCTAAAGAACCGTCAGTTGCTCTATTGTTGCTCACATTTTGTGACACCCATTTATGATTCCTTTCTGTCTTTTTCTTTTTGTTCTCTATATACTGATGCGTCAGTTTTCATGTTTCACTATAATGAGAAGTCTGTAATTTGTTGTATGTCATGTCCACACTATAATTTATCCATACTAGAAAATATGTCATGCTAGTGCTTTGATTTGGCACAATATCCTGTAACCTTGATAATACTAATAAATTCTGTAAGTTGGAAACTAAGTCTTTTGAACTCGTGTTTTCTTAGTTTTTGGGCATTATCCTCGTGTTGTGTAGATCTGCATTGGATGACATCATAATCTGCAGATTCTTTTGTGCTAGGAGTTCAACTTCTGCATTTTGTGTAGATTCTTATGGTGTTGCTTATGTGCATGTTAAGCGGTACTCTAGTCATTCCTCCCCCTGCACCTCCCCCTTATCCAACGTCTTTACTCCACCAGATTAATTTATTACTATTTCATACTTGTCGTATTTGTGGTGAGAATTCTTCAGTTTTATTTTTCTTTGCATATCAATGGGTTGTAAGTTATACTGGAATGGTTTCTGTACAGGTGGATATGCGTGATTTCATAAATGCTCCAAATGGGCAATCCAAGCAGTCTCTGGCTGCCAATGAACGAGTTGAAACTGACCACACAGAGTCTCCATTGGGTGGGAGGACGGTATGACATTCTATATGTAATGTATGGGTGAAATTTTTCATTCGTTCAAATGCTATTTGTATCACTGAGTTTGCTTCTTGCAGGATGTCTTTGATCTGCCTTTTCACATGGCGAGAGATCAAATAGAAGAAAGTCTCCGAAATAAGATGGCTTCCATAAAGGTAGTTTGTTTTCCGTTTACACATGTTCCTCTTGTGAATCTTGCAAAATATGAGCTATTGATGGGTTTCGTTTCTTATGTAACAAACTTGAAGGAGCGCATGGTTCAATTGCAAGATGCACAAAAAGAAGCAGAGGTTACATCTGAAGTAACTGAGAGGGAGCTTGAGCTTGAAGCCCAACTGGTTGAGGCGAGGAGCATAATCCAAGAGCAGGTCTCGTTCTTTTACTCTTATGCATCAGAAATTAGATGTGAGGCAATCTACGTGTTAATTGGATACAGATTAAATGAATTTTCTTTGAATGAGTCTCTCAATGCTTTATACAAGACGTCCCATCTTTCTTAAAGACAGGACGCGTTGAGAAAACCTCAGTTCCACACAATTTTCTTCAACTTTGATCCAATTTAATGACAGGGTTGAATATTTACGGTACAGAATGGGCCTTGCCCAAAATTTTGCTACTTCAAACCTAAATCAAAGCGATAAACCAATGCGAGACTATAAACCTAAAGTGTAAGATCTAAATGATGAATCTACAGCCCTAAAATAATCAACCATGTCAATGAATGAGTTTAAAGTTGAAGAAAATTGAGTGGAGGTGAGATTTTCTCAATGCGTCCTGCCTTTAAGAAATATGGGTTTAGGGGGTATAGAGAATAACTGAACTCGTGCCAGATATTCGGCTTTTTAGTTGCCAGGCTGTGAATCATGACCCCTCATTCAAACATGATTCTACCTAATCAACAATTTTGATCTGCAGTCAGAGAAGGTAACATGTTAGGTTGTTTGACATCTTATGCATTGATTATTTGTTAAGTGATTGTCGTAGACCATGCTTATATGGACTTCTTCTCCATCTCCTCTTGTATCCCTTACCTCTTTATTTATTTAATTTTTAATTTCCTATATATATATATATAAATTTTTTTGTTTGTAGCGTCACCAGAAAAGTGCACAAAGTTGCAACTTTCTAAGGAGTTGAATCTCCAAGTTTTTAATCATGTTGCTTCAAATACTAGAATTGCCTTGAAATTTTTTATTCCTGTACCCTGTTCAATGATGTCCTCTTCTTGCCTTTCAATTTGTGCAAGTAGAGTGCACCAATCCATCTACCAGTGCAGTGATGTAATTCTGCTGTTTATTATGTTTTTGGTTCAGGAATAAATATAGAGATTTGGTTTTGTTGCAGGCATCCATAATGTCTAAACAATTGGCCAAGTCTGAGAGACCGAGGTATTCCTCCCCCCCCCCCCCCCTTCTCTCCTTTTAATCTCTATGTGAAGTAGATATTTATATGGTTATATGTATTCATGCAGGAATCTGAATGGCCATTTTAATTCTGGCAGGGAGTCTATCATTTCTTCCCCCGCTGAGGTAAAAATAAGATATTTATTCAATTTTTTTTTTTTGTAATTTCTGGGTTTGAATGAAATTGAGCTCCCAGGGTAGATAACTATCTCTAAAATTTACAGTTTAAGGATAGGCTTAGATAATGGCATGCCTCGAATATCAAGTCTACCTTGGAAATCCTAGGAGTGTGTGTGGGTTTGAAAATGGTCATTTAGGTTCCTAGAAGAAAAAAAAGGTCATTTAGGTTTTTCATATTCACATATATTGCGTACATTTTTTCTGACTAATTTTACAAGTTATTCCCCGTTCCCTTTGAATCTTAATGGTTTTATGTATGAATTTAAAAACCCCATAATGAGGTACCATTCAACATCCGACCGAAAAAAGAAGTGAGCTATCCAATATGAAATGCTCGCAATGCTAGCAGTATTGATCTGATTTTCTTCTTGATTGATGTTCAGGGGGTAAGAAATTAACCAGCTTGGTCCCACCCAAATTTTTTAGCGCCAATGTCAAAGATTATTTGAAGTTGGCTGTATGATGAGATGAATGGCAGCAGGCATGTAAGCTATTGTAGACTTATTTCTGACCAGAGCACCCAGAACAGATATTTCAGTATGTATAACCTAGAAGACTTAATCTGTATTGCCAATGTAATTATTATCTAGCTTTCCTTATGAATATGTGTTTAAACCAGTTCTAGTCCAGTTTTGTTTATCCTTTATATTTTCTTATCTTTACTTTCTGCATGTTCTTGCATAGTTCTTTCTCAACTGTTCTTATCCTTCAGACTTTTTCTTCAATTTGGATCTACGGCCCTTTTACAGCCCTGACTAGACTTGTTAGTTGATCGGATTTGGATTTGAGTTCGAAAAGTTAATAGGGTAACGGATTGAGGTTTTCAGTCCTATAATCTAATCATGATCCGAATCCGATAACATGTTGACTTCAAAAAATCAAAACCATTTCCTCTTCATATGAAATTTTGAATTCTTATTTTAGTGGTTGCTTCTTAATATACTTCGTAGCAATTGGGTTTTAACATCACCTATATCACTGGAGAGATTTATGGGATGACAGAGGAACATCTCTTGTGTATTCTACAAGTCTAATGAGTGGAATCCAGTTTCTTAGTAAAGTTTGGTTAAATACTTCCTCTCTAATTTCAATTAATTAATGTAATTAATCACTCTATCTTTCCAAAATATCAAATATAAAATGCAAGAAAAACAAAACATGCAAAGTCAACTTCATACGTGATATGGTCGGTTCATTGAATCATAGGTCCTCCCCAATGCTACTTTGTCTCTTCAAAACTGGAATGCCATAATCCTAGTAGGACAAATAAAAACAAGCCAACGGAGTCTAGCATAGTGGAAATGGTTTAACTTGCAAATCAGTGATCTCAAGTTCGAACTCTCATGACAACATTGATAACAATGAGTGAGAAAACTATCATCCTCTTATATCGCTTGTATAAAAATAAAAATAAAACAGAATAGGGGCAATTCTAACCTTCTAGATTTCCAAGATGGTGTGGCATTTTCTCATCCCAAGAACTGGTTGAACTGGTCGATTTTATTTTGGTATATATTAATGCATGAAGTGGTAAATAAGAAGCAAAGGTAGACTTGTCTTAAGGGTTTGGTAATTGCACATGCACCACAGGCCCCCCAACACAGCCAGAATTGATGCATATGTTTAACGTCAGCTTAAGAAGAAAGATAAATTTCCTTTTTCTCCATGGTTTGCTGGCCAAAATCATATTCATATGCCAATATTCAAGTCACTCGAAAGACAAGTAACAAATTAAATCACAAGTAAATGAAACCAAACCTGCTTTAGATTGTCAATCAATCATCAAAACAACAGGATCATGCACCCCAAAGACACCATCACATGCCTTCAAAGCCGGATTCAAATGCCTCTCTCTATATATTTATACCCATCTCTTCCCATAAACTCATATACTTGCATCTAACTTTTCATCAGTGCCGAAAAAGTACCCAGAAAAATCAAACTCTGAAAACACACCGAAAACCGATGGATTTCGAGCTTCGAAGGAAGATGGAGATCAAAGGAGTTTCAGTACCTGGAGGGTTTGATCAAGAGCTTTTGTTCAACAGAAACCTATCAAGAAATCCCTCAGTGGGTTGCTCTTCTAGGATTTATTACTGCAGAAGCAGTGAAGGGGTTCCATTCAATTGGGAAATGCAGCCAGGGACACCAAGAAACCCCCCAAAAGAAGAAGCAATTCCACCAATAAGTCCTCCCCCAGCTGCGCTCAGCTTAGGGCGGCCCAAACCCTACATGGATCAACAGCCTAACAAAAGGCCTCCAACAAGTCCACTACCCAGGCTCAAGTTTTGGAGAAAAAGTAAGAAAAACAAACAACGTAAGAACAATGTTCATGACAACGTTAATCATGTGGTTGGGGGGTCAGATAAGTTTGATAAGGTGGAGTTTTGCAGCTCTGACTCTGAGTTCATGGCATCAACTTCGCCTCAGAACTCGAGCCCTTCGTCTTCGTCCTCGTTTTCTTTTTCAAAAGGTAAGCTTTCGAGGCAGTGCTCGAGTTTGCAGAGCACTCAGGCAAGGGAGTCTTTCAGCAGTTCTGGTCATTTCAGCTGCAGTCCTTGGAAGTTTAGCTCTGTCCTTATTAGCATTGCAAGGCGAGTTTGATATATATGTATTAAATTAATCTTTTTTAAGTAAGATTCTTAATTAAATCCTGACTCACTCAGTTCTTAGCCATTAATTAGATCATAGATATCAACGGTATTATACGGTAGTACTGTAGTACTGTAGTACTGTAATACATGTTATAACATGGGTGGACTATAAGGTTGAGATTTCTCACTTTTTAAGTTTTTTTTTTTTTGGGACGAACACTTTTTAAGGTATAGTATCAATAAATATACAATGAACTTGTACCTATTACTTAAGGGATGAAAAATGACATGAAAAGTTAATTAAATTCTAACTTTCTCGGTTCTTAGCAATTAATTAGATCATAGATATGAACAGTTAATGAGATGCTATTTATATCCTATTGTATGCTTATTCCCTGAGACAATTAATCCACACCATATTGTGCTAAAGAGAGCAAACGCATGAAGATTTCTGAGATTGAGAAAGAAAAAAAAAAACCACTAGACCAACAACATTATAAGCTTCAAAATGTCTTTTTTTTGTTTGTTATTGAGTAATTCATGATTTCCACCCTAAACTATATAGATGGTGTTAATTTACCCCTTCAATGTTTTTTTTTCCTTCCAGCCAATTGTACCTGTGAATTATATAAAAGTGGTTAATATACGTACCACCATCGCCATATTCCTAGCAATTTAAAGTCACATATTTTGAGGACTTTTGGTCATTTTAAATGTAATTGGTAGAAGAAATATGACGATAGGGGATAGATCCACCAATTTTATATAGAAAATTGGCCGAAGATAAATTGATACTATCAAATTCAATATAGTTAAGGAGAAAGCGGCTGATTACCCTTTTTTTTGTTTTTGATTTGGTCAACCCTCAATCTACTTTCCCATTTACATTTCTTGAAGAAAAAAAAAAAGATGGGAAGACCCTTTTGAAAATAAAAAATGCATTAATCATATGACTTCTCTATTTAGTCAAAACTTGATTTCTGAAAACTTTAAAATCAATTTCAACAAAGCTCTCTCTCTATTACCCTTTCTTGTTTTTGAAGATGGAATTAATAATATATATTTCCTTATGGAAACAAAAAAGATTCTAATTCCCTGCATCATAGACTGTATGGTTAGCTAAGTCGCTATAATTATGCCAGAAATTAGGAATTATAAAAGGTAGAAAAAAAGAAATTGCAGGCCTGCAAACTAAAAGGTAGAAAAATAAGGAAATTCAAACCAGACATATTATCCCTTTATATTTCATAACATATTTTAAATTTGGAAAGAGTTCCAGAATATATGTGAAATTGGTATGACTTTTATTCACCTTCCAACTATATACTGACCTAATTCCTTATATAATAAACATAATTGTGTCAACGTAACAGACTGTTAATTCTCTCAAAAGAAAGCAAAAAAATCCATGGAGAAATCACCAGCAAAAGGTTCTGATCTCAAAACCCTTGCAATTTTTCCAGCCAGTGAGTTTTTTTACAACAAAATTCTCTCAAGAAACTCATCTGTGGGCAGCAGCTCCTCACGTTCTTATTTCGGTCGTGTGACTGGTTCTGTTCCTTTTCAATGGGAAGCAAAGCCTGGCAAGCCCAAGTTGGAGGCACATGATGAGGAACAACAACAACAAAAAAATTTTGATTTTGTGCAAAACCCTCCATTGATTATTGGTCCCCCACCAGCTACACAAAGCCTGGACATGAACAGTTTGCCCTACTCCTCAGGGCCATTCAGCAATTCTAGGGTTTGGTTGTGGAAGAAGTTGAAGAAGACTCACAAGTTGAAGAAGACTCACAAGTTGAAGAAGGTCAACAAGAATAATGGTGAGGCAAACTTTGATGTTGCTGGGTTGGAGCAACTTTATCATCAGGCTGACTTGTGCAAATCTTATGAGGAGATTATGAAATTTGGTTCATATGGGTCATCATCATCAAGCTCTTGTAATTCTTCATCATTATCATCCACGGCTTCAGCTTCAGTTTCTTCATCATCTAGTTCTACATCTGATCAGAATTTTCGACCCTCGAAGATACAAAGGCTGGCTAGGGGTTTCATCAGATGGGCCTTTTAGGTTATATTTTTCATGATTTGTTCATGTGGATTTATCACCAACTTCAGCAACAATGTGCCCTTGGTTTGCCTTTCTTTGATTTTGCATATTAAATCTTAGGTTAATAATGCGTAGGAGTATTCATGTGATGCAATAATGGTGAGAAGGTGGTTGAACTTTTGATTTCACCAAAAACTCTTATTGTGAAGTCATGATGAGTTTAATTACCAGTGTTGGTACAGTGCAACTATTGAGCCTTGCTGTATGGAAAACCACAACAAAGTTGGATTAACTGGATTATAGAGAATACATAATTGTTGTTATCACATGTCGTAAATACACGATTGATCGTTTTTAATCTAGTCTATTTTAGGGAGTTGTTATTGGTACTCTAAAGAAGTCATCATACCTCCAGGTAAAAAAAAAACAAAAAAAAGTCATCATATATATATATATATATATTCCTCATTTATGTATAAAAACAATTTTCATTAAAGAAGTGCAAAATAATCTTTTTGGAGTGCCAATTAAAAATTCCCTTATTTTATTTTAATTTTCCTTTTTTTTTTTTTTTTTTTTTTTTTTTTGGGGTGAAAAAGGGGAGGGGATTTCAAGTTTTCTTTCCCGTGAGAGTAATGTATCATTGAAGTTACATGATCTCACTAATCTAATATCAACAACTAGTGCTTTTATTTTCTCAATTCGCTATATTGACTTAAACTCTGAGAGGCTGTCTTGAATGATTTTATGAGTGAATATCTTGTTGACTGCAATTGTTATAGAATAGAAGCTCACTTGTGTAAATGGGTCTTATTTTTGTAGGAAATGTGGCCAATCATATAAACAATATTCATAAATGTGTTACATGTAACAATATGCTCTCTTTTTCTTTCTCTGTCTCTCTTAGCGGCTAGGGTTTTGTGTACTCTCCCAACCGTATATTGCATGTAACATTATTTATAATTCTGATGCCAATGTGTATTGGATGATAAAAGACACAATAATACTATTTGTACTATATTTACTGACCACTTTATTGATCACTTTTCTAATAAAGTTGGGTCCCACTAAAGTATGCAGGACCTACATATATAAGAGAGATGATCAGCAATGTAATAAGTAAATATGGTGCAAATAGCAACAACGAGAAAATTAATAAATGCTTAAAGCCAAAATATGGAAAGGGATGAATATACAATGGTCGACCCATTTACACAAGTGTAAATGCTTACATTATGTTGACTTGTACATGTAGTTTGAGACCGCAAGTAATTATGCTTAGAGATAACACATTATATCCGTTAAAAGGATGACCTCGCGCATCAATTTGTTAAGATTATAAGCTAATGAAGCAAAATCGAAGGAGTAAATCAAGCTGTCTCTCATATTATTTGACCTTCTGTAATATTTGAATTTTGAATTACAGTTTGCACCTCTATTATATATATCCGTGTAATTAACAAAATTACTTCTGCAACTGCAAGGTATAGTTTTGTTCAAATTCCATGTTTATTTTCTCCATCAAACTCAATGGAAGTGAAATTTTTCAACTTTTTTCTTCCGCACAAAAATTGGCATATTGAACTATTGACTATTTGGCTTATGGTGCCCCATATATGCCATTTCTTATAAACGTGTTATATATCTCTCAATAAAAGAGGACTGAACTAGATACATTACTCAATTTCTCAATGCAGGATTTCGTTATTAAAGAATGGACACACATATTGATATTCTTGAAAATGTATTAATAACATATCGGTATGTTTTGTTGGCGACAATGATATCGACACATTATCGATGAGATATCGAGATTGAGTTCTTTAATAAAAAATGGACGCCTAATTCCATAGCCATATTATTATATTACCATACTCTTAATTTGGATAATATATTTTTTTCGATCAAGATTGTATCATGTCAGAATGTTTTAGATTAATAATAGTCTGCCAACAAAACGCATTGTGGCATACATATATGAACACATTGAAAGAGTCAGACCCAACAAAACGCATTGTGGCATACGTATATGAACACATTGAAACTTAATCAGTGTAGAGAATTTGCAGAAAATGGTGTAGCTAGGAACCAAACTCATCACTCTAATGAAAGCTAGCATTTTCTAATTTCTACCCACCAATTTATGGGGCACACCATCATGCAAGTTTCCTATCTTTTCCCAATATGTACATATCAAGCTGGAAAAATATACGTACATAAATTCTCCCAACTGCAAAAGCATAATTTCCAGTTTTGGGGGGTTTAGACTTATAGGGTGGAAACATTTACAGCTTACGACTGCTTATTCTAGAATAATCAACTGCACATGACTGTGCTGTTCATATATACTTATAGAATGTTAATTAGAGCTAAAGAAGAGAGAGAGAGGGAGAGAGAGAGATGCCATTTTCTATGTCATAGTTGTAGATGGAGATGGAGAAGGAAGAGAGTGGAAACAGTGTTGAAGCTAATAGCACCAAAGTGAAGATTAACCAGCAAAGAAAGAGAGGAAGGCCAAAGAAAAGTGCTAAAGGTAAACTTGATCTGGTCAACGATACAGAGAAAGCAGAAGCTGAAGAATCCAACTCCCCTGAACTAAGAGAAGTAGTTGATGCTGCTGATGATGATGATTATCAGGAGCCTGCTGTAATTACAAGCAACCCACCAATGCATACGAAGCCCCGGAGACGGCGGCGCAAGGGGACACCAAGGCGAGCTGCAGTTTAAATTTCTAGACCTCCTTTTCTCTCTTGATGGTCTGATAATCAGAAAAGCTGAACTTTCTATTGGGAAAAACTTCATTTCTAGCCTATCAATGTGAGGGATGATTTTGCAGTAAAATTTCACCCATTTTTCAATGAGGGTTGTTCTTCATTTCCTCATAATTGCTTGGTTAATTACACAATGTCGCTAGAAATGAGCATCTTACATGTTAGAGTCCTATTTTAATTTATTTACTTCTTCTATATATATGACAACAAAGGTGGATTCATTCACATGAAAATACTTCTCATATACAGTATACTTCTCATATATTGTATATCTCAATATGTAAATTCATCATCAGTCTTTCTACCTATTATTAATTGAAATTATGTGAAAGTTAGGTATATATGTAGCTAGTGTAATGAAGGATACTGTAGGTTTTCTTTCACTCCATGTTTCTCAATTCAGGATAACTTTAATATTTCCAATTATATGAGATGAGAGGAAGTTGCTCTGAGTTTTATGGTTGAACCTAATTAATTTCTGAATTAGAAACACTGTGGTGCCATCTACTTGACATAATTCCAAATGTTTGAGCGAGTTAATTACCTTCATTGTAATTTTCTTTCTATTTCAAAAAGAGAAAAGAAAAACAAATTTTTTTTTTTTTTCAGTTCACATCAAAGCAGGGTCGGGGAACAGATCACAACCTTTAATAAAATAAAGGTTTTTTATCACAAAACATCCCTGACGTTTGCGAAACTATCAGATTGTATCCTTAAAGTTTTTTTGTATCACGCATGGTCCATAACGTTAATATGAGTGCTCTTAAATAATCAATCTGTTAAAAAATCTGTTAAACCTAAGGATATAACCGTCAAATCAATCCAAAATTATAAAAAAAAATTATTTATTTATTTATTTCATTTCCCTCTCTCTTTCTTTCCTTCTTTCTTTTTCTTCTTCTTCTTCTTCTTTCTCTCCACCAGATTCCTTATCTCTTCTTTCTCTGTTTCAGTCCATCGTTAAGCTCGAATGGACCTTCTCTGGGTCTGTGTGGTGAGACTGCAATTAAAGTTCATATCAAATATCAAACACTGATTGGTTGCTAAGAAACTAAATGGAAAAACAACATAAAAACTCAAGCTTGTCATGTTACTTTCATTGCTGGTTTCCTAGTGAACGAAAAGAAACAAAATTTTGAGGAGTTGGCATCAAAGAGATAATAAAAAGTAGCAAAATTCGAAGCAAACCTCGTGCATATGCCATAAGCGTGCCAGAGAGCTTTATGAGCCCATCTTGCCCAAAACTCCATTCCCACCTAAAAAATACATATATAAAATCCAAATCGATTTAGTAGTTTTCAGTGTAAAGAAAAAAACTTCAAAATCAATTTAATTTAATTAAGTTTCTCCAATTGAGATGTTGTCAGTGAACTTACAGCAGCACCAACAGATAGAGCAAATGTACCCAACATTTCAGACAAAGGCACATTCCCACCCTACACAGAAAACAAAATCACCCAATTCAAAAACTCAACCAGATAAGATAAAGTTCGTAACTTTTGTGGTTTAGGGAGCAGAGAGAAATTGGTTACCTCCATTTGCCAGTAAAATCTGTAATAAACAGCCATGACAGCCATGGAAGTAATACCAAAGCTGGACATCACCGCAGCAACAAGATAAGTGAACCTCTCCGATTTCTTCCTGGACAACTTCTCAGCCACACGTACGGACGGAATTACAATTGGGTTCTGAGAATCAGCAGCCTCTTGGGCTCTTTCTGTGCAATTCTCAAGACGGGTACTCTGCTTTTGGTCCTCCATGACGACATAGTGAAACAGAGCTTCCTTAGAGCCCTATAATGAATTGCTGATTCTTGGTGGCGAAGATTAGAAGGTGGGAAGAAGATAGTTGGGTTGGGTTTTTCGAGGAGGTATGAGGATTGGATGAGACGGATGGGTTTGGGGGTTGTGGCGACGAAGTGCCCAGCCGCCATGGAAGAACTTCAGAGCGAGGGAGAGATGAGAGATTGACTTGAGGGTGGGTTGGATTGAAGTGAACAGACACCACAACTTTCTGTCTGCAAACTTAAGAGAGCCTCATAACCATCCTCAAGGAATCTGGCGAAGAGAAAGAAGAAGAAGACAAGAAAGAAAGGAGGAGAAGAAAGAATGAGAGAAGGGAATGAAATTAAAAATAAAATAATATATATATATATTATAAATTTGGATTGATTTAACGATTATATCTTTATATTTAATAATTTTTTTGAAAAAGGACTATTTAAGAGCATATATATTAACGTTAGGGACCATAATTTATACAAAAAAATATTAAAAATACAATATGATAGTTTCGCAAATATAACTTTATGATAAAAAGCCTAAAATAAAAAATGCTTTCTTATTCTTCAATGTTTTATTCTGTTCATAATTGTTACATCCGTTTTTCGAGGAATGCCCTACCTCTCAACCACTCATTCATCTAGCAAATTGGAGGTTTTTGAGGTCCTCTCGAAAGGAGAGCAAAAAGAAAATAAAAACCATACACTAAGGATTTTCAGCCCGTCGGTGACGTACCCCTTCCATCCTGGACTAGTATTTTGGATGTACTGAATACTAATGGAAGTTGAGGTTCTACTCTCAACATGCCCCTGTATATGTGGAGAACTTTTAAGCCTAATACATGAACAACATATATTAGGTGATGTGGGACAGTGGGAGCATGTGTGGCCGTTGGGCCTAATACGTGAAGACTTTCTCTGATATCATGATAGAAGTTGAGGTTTCACCCCAAAATCAATTGGCAATGAGGGTATTAGCTCAACTCCTTATAAACCCAGACTAGGTCACTTAAATTTTCAATGTGGGATAAAGACTCTCAATAGATACTCTATTTTCTGGTTTAGAGGTCATCGGCAGGTTGTTGCTGTGTGTGCCTCGTGTTTGTTTGTGGCTATTATGGAATGCAAGGAATGGAGTGCTTTTTGGTTTTGAACAAATGCATGCGGAGAGAAGTCTTATATGTGCAAAAAACTATGATGCTGAATCATGAAGTGGCAGTTTCAAGATTCGAAAGCATATTGGGCAAAACTTACATTTTAAACTCGACGATACGAGTGGATTTTGTTAATAAACATATAAAGATACACATAGTGAGAGAGACGTAATGAGTCTTCCCCTCAAATGCATCTCTACCAATAAATTAAGATAATTGATATTAAAATCTTAATCATCATTGACTCTTTGATTCTCAACTGTTTCAACTTGAGGCTCAATAATGGGAGATTCGAGAAGATTTTGCCAAGAAGAGAAATCAAACATCTCAACAAAAATAAATCAATTCTCATAATAGAATCTATGCATTTAATTAAATACACCAACACAAAAAAAATAAAATTATCTCAACAATACCAACAACAAATCAAATATCTCAACAAAATTTCTAAAATTAAAGCCCTAATTAATAACAACAAAATTCCCAAATTTTAATTCATTACTAATTAAACTCTAGAATACTTAATTTCAAATTAAAGATACATAGGATAATTAAAAAATAGAAAATAAGAAGAATAATTGTTGCCAAAAAGAGAAGTTGCTAGCAAGAGGAGAAGCTGATGTCTATATGTTAAGAGAAGTAAAGGAGAAGTTGATGTAGACAAGACAAGAGGAGAGAAGTTGATGTAGACAAAACAAGAGGTACAAGTTGCCTAGTTAATATTTTTTTTTTTTGCAAAAATTGGGCAACAGTGCTCTTAACATAGAAATGCCCCTGCCTGAAAGGCGTTGCCAATGGTACCCGATATAGGATGGCTATTTTAAATTTGTTAATGTTGGTGTGATGGATTTGTTTGTGTAAATTTGACTCTTTTATCAATTGAAAGTATGAGTTGTACTATTTCCTTTCCGAGGTTTTGTCTCAAGTAGAGAAGATTTTAACGAGACCACCGTTAACGTGATGGTTCTCACTCTCTACTGTTTCTTGATTTTTAATGGAATATCTTTTTGTATTAAAAAAAAAAATTTAACTTTTTATAGTTTTCTTTAGAAATTTAACTCTTCATAACATAAATAAATGAAGTGGATAAGAATAAAAGTAAAAGAAAATGGGGATAGAGGTCAAATTTGAGTACAAGATAATGATCACATTACTTGACCAAGTGGACTAACTCACAAGTTATTGGAGCTAAATTTAAACTTTCATTGTTAGTAAAAGAAGTGGAAAATAATAAATGGAAAAGAAAAGGGGAAAAATGTGGCGGGAATCAGATTTCCATTTATACCTATTGGCTCTAAGTTTCGGTCTTTCAATACTCAGCAGGGTCATTTGATTTGATCAAACTAGCCTCTTAGGGTTTCTCAGAGATCAGAAGGCATGAGCTTCACCCAATTCGATGGCACTGCGGCCTTCTCTGGCGGTGGCTTCATGCCCCCTCAGGCCACCCAGACCGCCGACCCCTCTTTCAATACCTCAAAGGTACCTCTCTCTCTCTCTCTTTCTCTTGTGCTTACTCTGTTTGGTTACGAAGAAACCGGAGGAAAATTGAAATTTTCAATGCAGAAATTGTGAACTTCTAGGGTATTGAACTGATGGGTAGTTTAGAACACTGTTCATTTTCTCACTATTTCCATTCCTGTGAACCAAACTGTATTCGGGATATGGATTGTCTTGTGCTTTGTTAGATGGCAATGCTTAATTACAGCACATATTTGTGTCTTCTAAAAATAACCGCACATATATGTATTATTCATTGACCAATTAAAGTGCGGTTATTAAGGTAATTGTGACACTTTTTCAGAATCGTGACGTTCAGACATTGCTGCCACTTACTGTGAAGCAGATAAAGGATGCATTTGTCTCAGCAAATGAAAAATCAGAATTTGTTATTGACGGTGTTGACGTGAACAATGTGGGTTTATTTCTTCAGATTGTTTTCTTTCTTAAATTGTTGGTGGGGTTTCTGACTTTTATTTGTTCTTAGGTTACACTTGTGGGGATGGTCCGTGACAAAGTTGGAAGAATTACAGATGTTGCTTTCATTCTTGACGATGGGACTGGACGGTTGGATTGTAACAAGTGGTAAGTTTTCTCAAGGCTTTTCTTGTCATCAGATTGATAATTATATGTTAGTAAGTTTCTTAGTTCTGTCAAATTGGCAATGACGGCTTCTGGTGCTTGTTTAGGTTTGATGAAGCAATAGACGCAAATGAAATGGAAAGAATCTTGTATGCTTCTTTCTTGCCTAACTAATTGCACCTGTTTCTGTGTTGTACTTCAATTAAAATGTAGCTTTATTTGGGTGTTTCTCACTCACTTATGAATAAAGCCATTTCTCTCGCTTTTCAAGTGTTTTCTTAATTATCTAAGATTCAAAGCTGTTCATATTCTGATTGAATTTTGTTCCACTTTTTCAAGATATTTGCAATTTTTTTTTCCTTCCCCTTTTACTATGGAATCAAGTGAAATTTTAAATTAATGCATTATAATATTTATCCTTAATATCAGGGATGGAATGTATGTCCGGGTTCATGGACGCTTGAAGAGCTTTCAGGGCAAAAAGACCTTAAATGTCTTCTCTATTAGGTATATTCCCTTTTGTTTCACACTTTAAGAGATTATACTTACGAGTAGGTCTCTAATTCAGTATTTCGGTAAACTTTATTGTACTTTGTGGAACTCTTTGTCTTGGGTTAGTGTTAGCATTTTGTTTGCCATTTATTTCATGAAGTTCACTTCTATTGATCGCTTGTTTGCTATTGGAGAGACTATAGGCTTGAGTTTTGTTTATGGCTTGTTTAGCTATTAGGAAAACAATAATTATTCCATCATTAGAATGAATGAGTCAAGGAATCACTTGAAACTAGGCAGCAAGTACAGTGATTGATATAAATTCCCTTGGAAAGAAATAATTGAAGTCTTTATCAGGATTAGTCGTAATTAGTATATTGGTCTTTCTGATGTAAAATCTGGGCCTGTCGACTTTTCGTGCATGTGGTAGATAGTGGATAAGTTTTGCAGGGAAGGTAGTGCGTGACTTATATCTTGCAGAGGAAATAATAAAATTGATTAAGCAACTAAAACTAGTTATGCTTACAACTAAAAGAATCTATCAATTTTATCTTTTCGTTATCTTTTTATGAAGAAGGAACTTCAAGGGAGGTTACAAAGTTTCTTATGATATGGTACAGTTGAAAGGAAAATTTGTATCAGTACGTATGGTTGTACTTGTGTCTTTTAGGATCTTGAATTGTTTCGTTGATGATGACTCTGTGGCTAATATTATTATTCTAACTGGAATTTGAGGTCTACCCTGCGTTGATCATGTTACGTTCTAGAAAAACCTTGCACTGAGATACTCAATATATGTCATTTTGTGTAAATACAATATGTCATCCCAAGTATTTTCTTTCCAAGCATTATTGTGTGTGGCACATGAGGTAGTGACTTCAAACTTATATGGAAGTTTTTTTTTTTTCATAAAGAATTAGTACGGGCCACAGTATTGGAGTTATTTTCAGAGAATGTAGTAATTTACAATTTGTGAGAATGCTGCATTCTTGATCTTGTTATGTACTCTGGGTCCCAAAGGGCCACTTAGTAAGTGAAGATTTTTAAAAGCTTCTTATGAGAAGCATCCACAAGGTGTGACCACTAGAACCAGTAGCATCATTTTGCTACCGTTTTCCTGTAATTGTTTGATATGGCTCTTAAGGAGGGTCCAAATGATTGGCCTAGATATTAGAAGTCTTGGAAATTACTAAGTCATCATTGGATTTCATGAAGCAGGGTCCAATTCGTTGACCAACATGTACTTATGCTATCGTTCATATTGAGGTTTCAACGTTGAAATTGGTGTGATTTTCAGGCCTGTGAATGACTATAATGAGATTGCAAGCCACTTCATTGAGTGTATATACGTCCATGTCTACAACAGCAGGTTACAGGTATTGGCCTAACTACTGAGAATCTGATTGTAACTTGGATTGCATAGTTATTACATTGATATGGAAGTGTATGCTCTGGTTTTCTGATGTCTTTGTAAATATTCTGATAGAAAGCACATGTTGATGTTGGCGTCACTACTCAACCACATATGACAATCCCAACAAATCAGGTTTGATGTTCAACTATAGATTTCAGTCTGATGCATTTTTTGTTATTGCCGTACTAGTCTAATTCATTGTTTCTTTCAGTTTTCTGGCCAATATAGCTTCGATGGACAGAGTAGCACTGAAGTAAAGGTCTTAGAAATTTTGAGCCAGCCTTCATACCTGTGAGTACATACCTTGAAAATAGTCATGTTTAGCTATATGAAAATATTGCTGTGAAGTGGCCCAAGTGGCAAAACCGTCTCAATATTTAGCTGATTGTGGTCTTGTGTTACTTTTAAAGCAGCCTCAAACTAAAATCAAGGCTTAAGAAACTAAATATTGACATTATGTGGGTTTTTGGGACAGCAAAAATCTTTTAGCATGTTACAAGTCATATGCTGCATGTTTCAAGTCATATGCTGCATGTTTAGTGGCTTGAAGTGATCTATAAGGCCCCGTTTGGTGGGCTGGCTTGGACTGGTTAGGATGCGCTTTGAAGCATTGGATTGGAGGTTTGCAAATCCCTTTGGTTGGGGCAGCATTTATTATATTTTTCATACAAAAACACTCATTGTATTAATTACCCAAGTGTAATTGGTGTATATTGTTGATGAGTGCTGCAAAAACAGAATCACATTTGTAAATCTTCGACAATAAATTGTCAGATTGATGTTGATGGCCCGAGTAAATGAAAATCACATTTGTTTGAACTTTGAACGAGATTGAGATAGATTTTGGCCCATGAGAAGATGATGAAACTTATTTATGGGGGAAATTACTAGGAACACTCACACAGAAGGGAAAAAAAGAGCCCCTGACAATATAATATTCTGTTCGATTATTGAATAATTTGATATAGGTATTCTCACTCAAGGACCAATCTTATGTTGGAAAATGATAATGCCAAATCATAATTATAAACTCATCTATTTGCAAGGTGTTACTTTGTTTTAAAAGTTGCTCAAAGTTTTGACAAGATTGTGGCTATTACTTGTTTTTGGCTAGAACTCGGGAGTGCTTATGTGAGTGACATTTCTATTTTCTGTTAAATAAATATAGTAATTAAGGAATTCGCACGCAAGCAATAGCTGTATGTTAATACTTGATACAAGGTGATTGTCAAGTGGCTCAAGTCACAATAATAAATCATCTGCTAGATGTTTAGTATAGTCTTCTTTGTTTTGGATATTTCTTTAATTTTTGGCGTGATCTTGGTCATTTGAATATTATTTGCAGTCCATGCTTAATTTTGACAGCTTCAAAATTGCAGTAGTTAATAACCAAAAGCCAATGGCCTTGTGCCATAGTCTGCCTTTTATAATCAAGGAGGTGCTTAAGAAATGGCATGCAGATCAATGATGTACTGAATGAATGCATATACATATTTGTACATCATTGTATGATAGTGTCAATTTGTTTCTTTTGTATGCAGATGTGTGAAATTCATGTTGTAAGCTTTTCCTTTTGCTTCCTTTCTGTTTCCCATTTAATTTTAACTAGCTTTGCTTGTTTCAGTGCAAGGGAAGAGGGGGCACACCTTGATGATATAGCCCGACAACTGAAAATTCCAGTGAATGATCTCATGTCTCTCTCTCTCTCTCTCTCTCTCTCTCTCTCACTCACACACACACACACACACATTTACCTGCGCAGCCGAAAGAATATCTAAATCTTACATCTTTTGGATTTTGAACAGGTTAGCTGTTGATAATCTAGTACAGGAAGGCAAAGTTTACTCAACAGTTGATGACTTTCACTTCAAATCAACTGCCAATGCTTAAGTCTTTAGCCTTGGGTTCTTTTACTTTGTTCTGTGAACCCTTTGAATACAGAGGATTGCATATTCAAGCAACTCTCTGCACTTTGTTTTTAGATGTGCATCTTATAGACTAGCTTATCCAAAATGTAGACAGCTGAGATATTACTAATAGGCTCATTTCCATTTGCACCTGAGCAAACTGTTTCTGTTTGTTTTACTTTGTACATAATTCTTCCCTTTCTCTTGAATTATTAAAACTGGTTTATTATCTTCTATTAGAATTGCTTAAGTGGTTAAGAGCATTTACCCTTGCACTTAAGGTCCTAGATCCGATTCCCCCTCCTAGTATTGCTTGTATTAAAAAAATAAAATTACTGCATATGAGTTCATACATGAACAATTCGAAGCTTAATCAAACTCGCTAAATTTAACCTTGGGAATAATCTGATATAATTCTCACATAAGTAAAATCAAGGAGTTTTAAGTCAAACTTAAGTTTGGCACAATTGGGTTATGCTCATTTTAATTATCCTCTAATCTCCTTTGGTGCATTTAAAAGTTCTATTTATTATATAGTTGAAAATTTTGACAAACCCTGTCCTCGCATAAAGACATGTTTCAACTTCAAATCAGAGAGTCTTTTCCTCACACACACAGAATGTAAATACAATATAAAAAATTCTTGCAATGACAATAATAGTATCTAGAGATTTTTTTTAAAAAAAAATTGCAAATAAGAAACAAAAAGAAGAAAAAGATGTCATGTGAGATGTGATCATGAAGTAATAATAAAGAAATGGGGAGCGAACGTGAGGAATGATTCGTTTCTCTGACCACAAACCCACCATGCACATTGCTTTATTAATTACTTTAATTTAAACATAGTTTGACCGTGGACAAAATTTGGGGTTTCAATTATGAAAGCCAGCCAATTTCATACCAATATTTTTTTTCTTCAGCTTTTACTATAAAGAAAGAAAAAAAAAATGCAAATTCAGCCGAACTCTCTGCCAATCTCTGCTTTCTCTTCTTTTATTATTACTATTATTATTTTATTTTTCATATATTCTTTTAATAAGTGGAAAAGATCGTAACATAGCGGAATGAGTCATTTCATCTTTACAAAAGATTATGCAATGTTTCCACCACTTTCGTTTCATACGCAAATTAAATATGATTTATTTTTTAATTAATTGATTTCAGATTGAACTCAAAACTTAAAAAATATCGTAATATAGTGGCAGGAGTTTCGAGGCTTCAATACTCGTTCACTTGCATTGCACTCTTTTGTACACTTGTGGGGGGTTGCTTAGTGTAAAAGCAGTTTGAGCTCTTATCCGGGTTTTGAGGCTCTGCCCTTGTCTGCCCACCTTGCAATATATACCTAATCTTTTCTTTCTTTAATTACTTTCTCATTCATGTGGATTTTGCTTTGTCCCTCAGCTTCGATTGGGTGGCTGGTCAACTTGGTCTTGTCCCTCACTCACTATGCCTTAAGGATATATTACACACTCGGCCAGACAAAAAAATATATTTAACAGTTCGGGGCATGTGGCCGCAGCTTCTGGAAGCAGAAAAACTTACCTATAATGGAATATCACTATTTTGCTATTCTCAATTAATAATACAATGATATGTGAAAAAATTATCATATATGTCATTGCGTTATTGGCTGCGGATAGCAAAAAATGCTATCCCCTAAAAAAATTGGCATTTAAGAGAGAACAAATAATAGAACATTATGTAAGAAAGATTTGAGATTTCATGGATTGTTGTTTCCTTGATGCAAATTAGTGAGAGAATAACTTAATTCCAATGACTAAGTTTCAAGTGATTAAATAATGCTTTTGTTATCACATTAAAGTAATGATTAAGTTGGTGTATGTGGTAAATATGTATTGAACTTTTCTGTAGTTAATTGCCACATGTGAGCTATATAACACACATCCAATAAAACTTTGGTCCAAAAGCAACATACTTCAATTTTTCTTCCGCATGTTATACAATACCCTAGAGGCTACAATTAGAATATCACAAGATCTTATAACTTTTTGTATCGTGTACTCTCTTATCCAAGAAAAAAGAAATCATCACATCAATACATATCTTCTAGAAATGAAAGCAATTTTTAATATATGACACTAGACCAATTATATGAAATTATTCTCATTAATTTGTGTGTATATACCCTTTTAAAACCTTATATGATTATCTTCGGTATTGGGTCACATTACGTAAGAAATTAGTTAATGCTAATCGTATCAAAGTAAAATTATATCTAAAAAGAACTATAATGTTACCAAACTGTGAATCTAAAACACGCATCACCTACTGCATCAATGATCCAAATTTACATCTAGCAACATAATGAAACCCCATGTTAGAATTTGACAATCTAGGTAGCTATAGGAAGAATACAATTATATAAATAATATTGAGAGAGAGAGAGAGAGAGAGAGAGAGAGAGAGAGAGAGAGAGAGGCATGGCCCCCAACACCACCAAGGAGATCCCAATAATAATTTGAAGACCAAATTAAGTTGAGTGATAAAGCATCATGCTGCATGTATAGCAGCAGCTTCAGGTACCACATACCCTGCTCTTGCTTGCTCTATAATTGGTTGTCATAATAAAGACTCATAGTAAAGATATGAATTAATATTCACAATCCGATTTCATTTTGGTTTCATGCATGCAGCATGACACGTACGCATCACATTTATAAATAATTAATATTATTTTGTGGTGTACACGTGTCGTTGAGATGACATGCACGCACGTGGATGCCATTACCAAATCTATCCTCTCGCAGACAATGCCACCACTCCCACCGTCTCTCCCCGCCTCTCTCTCTCTCTCTCTCTCTCTCTCTCTCTCTCTGAATTGTTTGGATGCAAGCAATATGCCGAGCTATAATGACATCTCCCCCACTCGCATCTTGGTCACGTTCTTCGTCTCTCTTCTTATGTTCTATGAGCATTTTGAACGAATATATATCAAATTGTTAACAATGAAATTTCCTAATAATAAATTTTGTATAAGATTCTATTTGAAGATGGTTGCCAAGAAGCAAAATGTTCAAATATGTAACAAAAGCCTTAAAAAGGGCTGATGAGGGCAGAACAAGACTGAAGGGCAACTGGCGTGATGTTTGACACATGGCTGGCAGCCCCAAAACTATAGTTGTGGTTAAAAATGGAAGGGCGCCCGAGAGGTGCGAGTTGTCCTGGCATGAGGCTTCAGTGTTAAGCAAATCAAGAGGATGAGGAAGAGAGGAGGTATATTTTTACAGGGGGAGGGAGGGACAAAAAGAAATGACACGCGGCAAAGGAAGGGAGGATCTGAAATGATTTTATTTACGAGTGTCCTACTATTATGGGTCACGGTGTTTCTTTTCTCTCCCTCTTGCTTCCCCACATTCATACACATCACATACCCTCTCTCTCTCTCTCAAAAATCATGTAATAAAGTAATGGCTTTCTTCGGTCAACAGACCCAAAAGAGAAGAGAAGATGATATGAGAAGAGAGAGAAATATAGACACACACACCGCTCAGTCATCCCATCAAAAGCTTCCACTTTGCTTTCTTTGCTCCCTCTCTCTCTCTCTCTCCATTTATTCTACTATTTAATCTCCCCTTACTCATAAAACAAAAGAATCTCGATCCTCGTGCAACCCTAAATATCACTCTCTCTCTCTCCTCCTCCCTCTTTTATTTCATTCATTCGTTCATCTCTTTCTTCATTCACCCCATCAAACTTCTACTACTACTTCTAGTCTTTAAGTCTTCTGCTAATATCACCTCCTCAATATCTGTGTCTCAAAGCAAACTGAACCCTTCCCATTTACCTTATAACTTTGACATTCACTCTCTATCTTTCTCTTTCTGTGAAAGAAAAAAAACCCACACGTCTCTGAATATTTTGCTCTATTTCCAAAGACAAAGAAAACCCACAACCCAACACATACATCTCTTTCCACCATCATCAAAACAAATTGGAACACTCAAAAAACATGGATTCTTCTCCTCAGAACTGGCTCCTCGGCTTCTCTCTTTCCAACCACTCTCATCACCGTCACCCTTCCCATGATCTCTCCCTCTTCGAGGCCTTCACCTCCTCCCCCTCTCACACTTCAGGTCCCCAAAAATTTCTCTCTCTCTTAAATAATTACTAATATATTTTTCCTAATTAAATTAACCCATATCTATTTTAACTTAACATCAACTATTTTTCATGTTCTTGCTCTTGCAGCTCATCAACAACAAGATCACTCAAACCCTGGCGGTGCAACTCCTCCTTCTCCAACCGACCTCTCAATCTTCAGCTCCGGCGTTCGCGGCCCCAAGCTCGAGGACTTTCTCGGCGGCTCCACCGCCACACAGACCTCCCTCGCTCACTTCTCTGGTACTACTGCTGCTGCTGATCACCACCATAATCACCAACAAACTGCTCCTCTTGCTTTGTCCGAAAACGAGATTTACGACTCCGAACTCAAAACCATAGCCGCTAGTTTCCTCCGCGGTTTCTCCAGCCCCGCCACCGCTGCCGCCACCAGTGTCCAAACAACCAAACCCCAAAACCTGGTCCCTCTCGCCTCATCCGAACTCACCCCCAAAAAAACCGCCGACACCTTCGGCCAACGCACGTCCATTTACCGCGGTGTAACAAGGTAAAAAGGAAATAACTGCTTTTAACCGCCTCAGCTACAAGTTGTTTAGTTGATATCTTTATGAATTTTTATGTATCTATAATTATTTTTGAGAATATTTGGTTATTATTATTGTTATTGATTATTTTTATTTTGGGGTTGGTGGTGGTGGGTTTGAATTTTTAGGCACAGGTGGACCGGAAGATATGAAGCGCATCTGTGGGATAACAGTTGCAGAAGAGAAGGACAAAGTAGGAAAGGCAGACAAGGTAATTTCCATTTTCTTCATTTTTTATTTTCCTCACCATGTACCAATCTTCCTAGGGTTTTAAGGTTCTTCGCCCCTGTTTGATTCTAACGTGCGCCTAAGGTGTACGACAGTTGCTTTAAATCCAATGGGTCCACTGGATCCATTACTGGGTCTAGCTCTGGCAACGGTCCCGATCATTCAGAGCAAATGAGCAGAGAAGGGCTCAGACCTCAGATTGAGATTAGATCTTCTGGTCCTTGGCACCTAAGGCGCACACTAGGCACAAAGCAGCCAGCTCTGCTATCGTGCACATTGTGTTTAATTTCATGAGTGGTGAAGATTCTGATGTGGGTTTGCTTTTTTGTGGCATGTACATGACGCAAATGATTGCTGCTATGGATATGCTTTAATCATCATCATCATCATCATCATCATCAACTTCTCTGCAGTTTATTTGGGTGAGTTTTTACTGGTGGCCTTTTCTATATAACTATTTGCCCATTATTAATTAAAATCATTATTTTCAAGTACAAGGATGGATCGTGATCAAGTTTTAGTTGGATTAGATAGATTCACTCTAGATTTTGGTCACTGTATCAGAAAAATATTCTTTGCACGAATGCACCAAATCATGGCTCAGATTTTTATTTATGAAAAAGTAATTAAATTAAATAAATACTTATCTAAATTATTGAAATTGTTTTGTAATAATATTTACAGGTGGATATGATAAAGAAGAAAAGGCAGCAAGAGCCTACGATTTGGCAGCTCTCAAATACTGGGGTCCGACTACAACCACAAACTTTCCGGTGAGATCAGCGGCCGGCATGCAATATATGTTTCAGTTTAGGATTTTTTTTGTTTTTTTTTTCTTCTTGAAAAGCTTTGATCTAACTTTGTCATCAATTTCGAAGGTTTCTAACTATGAGAAGGAACTGAATGAGATGAAGAACATGACTAGGCAGGAATTTGTCGCTTCTCTTCGAAGGTAAATAATAAATATTTACAAGTTGTCGATTACTTTTTTTTAAAATTTAAAATTAATACTTTTTCTTGTTGCTGGGTTTTTAGAGATTTTTTTTTATAGTTATTTTTTATATTGCAGGAAAAGTAGTGGATTTTCTAGAGGAGCTTCTATTTACAGGGGGGTCACAAGGTTTGTAGTTCACCTTTTGTTGATATTAATATATATATATATTTTCGTCTAATTAAAATCCAATATTTTATTTCAGGCACCATCAACATGGTAGATGGCAGGCAAGAATAGGAAGGGTTGCAGGCAACAAAGACCTCTACCTTGGCACTTTCAGTAAGTCCCTTCACTTTTTCCTTTTAAAAATTTCACAATCAAGACTTTGTGTTGTTAACTAATGAAGACTTTAATTTTTGCTTTGAACAGGCACCCAAGAAGAAGCTGCTGAGGCCTATGACATTGCTGCCATCAAGTTCAGAGGCCTAAACGCCGTGACCAACTTCGACATGGGCCGCTACGACGTGAAGAGCATCGCCAACAGCAACCTTCCCATAGGAGGAATGTCCGGAAAATCGAAGAACTCGTCGGACTCCGATAGCAAGAGCATCGAAGGTAACCGTTCAGCGGACGATCGAGATCTCTCCTCTGCATCCTCTGTGACCTTTGCATCTCAGCAGCCTAGTTCCTCCACACTGAGCTTCGCAATTCCCATCAAACAAGACCCATCAACAGATTACTGGTCCAACATTTTTGGGTACCACCACAATGCCAAGAACCCTAGCCCTGTCTCAGTTGCACCATCATCCTTGTTCCAATCTTGTACGACCAATGTGCCCTATGGCAACAATTCCTCACAAATACCCTTCAACATGGACTTCTCAGTCTCAGCCACCTCTAGCACTTCTCCCTCTGAAACCAACAACGGGTACTTTGGTAATTACAATGCCCATGGTCAACAACAACAACAACACGACCAAAGTACAAGTGGTACAAATTCAATCCCATTTGCTACACCCATTGCTTTAAATAGCAACAGTGGATTTGAATCTTCTTCTGGTTATGGAAGCTGGATTGGGCCAAGTCTTCACACATTTCAGACCCATGCAAAGACCAATCTCTTTCAGACACCAATTTTTGGCATGGAATAATTTTAGCAGCTGAGATCACGAGGAGATGAAGATGAGGACCTCTACAAAAAACTATGAAAAGTGAAGGAAGGACAAAAGGAAGAAGACAATGTTTGGGGTTTGCATGCACATGTGGGGGTCAAAAAAACTTTAGTTGAATTAGAGATGAGATGGACTGACAGGCATAGGTCATAATTTGACACAGGAGAGAGCTCAACTCACACTGTACTAACTCTACTTCTTTTGCTGAGATTGTGCTTCTTACCTTTTCTTTTTTGTAATTTTTTTTTCCTTTCTGTTCTTTTAGCTTTTTCTTTTTCTTTCTACTGACATGATTCTATATATGGGTATAATGAAAAAGAAATCCTTTTTGTAATCCTTTGTTCTTGCTTGTTACTACCACAAGTTTTCCATGTGAAAAAAAAAATGAATGAAAAAGAAATATCTATTTCAAAAGTTTCTTTTGTATGAATTATGTTAATTTCTCGTAATATTTAGGAGGAGAATAAATCCAGTCTGGGAGCGCAAATCAAAGGAGAAATACTTTCCTATTCAAAGGAGAAATACTTTCCTATTTCCGCTTCATTCTCTCTTAAGTAATATGAAGAAAGAGAAAAAATAGGACAATGTTCATTCTCTCTTAAGTAATATGAAGAAAGAGAAAAAATAGGACAATGAAACGTAAATAGGGAAGTTTCCTCTCAACTCAAAAAGGGATAATGAATAATTGTGTGGCCAAACTTTAGGAGTCCCGCTCCTCTCAACTAAAACAGTGAAGTAAACTGTAGAACATGCTTCTTGGTGTTCTCTTGTGATATTTATTATTTAATATTTTGACAAGAATCAACTTTATCAATTGTTAAATTCCTAGTCTGACGACATAATAACATAAACATCGTCGATTGTATGTCGTTCACGATGAAATACTGGGATTCGAAGTTCACATGAACTATTAGTCCAAAAATTGACAAGAACAAAATGGAAAAAGAAAATGTTTCCAATATATATATATGAAACTGACCCCACAGAGAGTACATGCTCGTACTAAATTATCAATACTTATAAAAGTTTAGGGAGGTTTTGGTTAGGATAAAATGACTTTATTATATACTTTAGCAACTCAAATCAATACAAATAATTCTGGAAAAGTAACAATAAATACTCAATTAGATTGATTCCTGGTAGCTTTACTTTTGCCTAAAATTCTCTTGTATATGCAGAAAAGGCGTTCCACTCTTTTGAGTCGTAAAGACTGTTGGGCAAGAATGGCTTGACCAAAAAGTGAGAAAGCCAAAATTAAGATAACAGACTTTAACAAGATGATAATAATATGCAAGAGGACAAGAACAAAACCCATCTTGCATGTTTTGGGGTGAGCTTTTTGGTTGATCAGCTCCCAAATATAAAGAATCCTGTCTTTTCTTGTCTCTCATAAGATGATGGCATGCAGTCCTTTCCTTTGCATCTTTCGGCGCCCATTAGATATTTGAACCACCTAGCTCCCCTCATCTTTGACCATTATGTTGAGGTTTGACCATACATATGCATACACACATAAACTCGTTCAAGTGTGCATGAGATGCATTACTTCAAGGTGCAGAATATATAAATCACTACTGCTTAAAAACTATAGACTCAATTCAAAGCCCTAATTCTGAGAGGGAGATTCGAACTACGTCGGGTAATAATTTCGTAATTATCGATATGAATATAATATTTCGATAGTTTAACAAACATAACATGTTGCATATTTAATAAAATTATAAAATTAAAAGTGGAATATAATATATGCTGCATGCATAAGATTTCAAAAAATTTATAACGATAAAGGGCAAAACGAGAATTGGAATTATTTCTAGCCAAGATTCGTCAATGGTCATGGCTTTTCCTTCCCAAAACCACACCAAATTCTGAATCGCATTATGACCTAATGGCGTCATCTTGGATTATAAGATTGTGTGCCGAATTTGCCTTGCGGCTTCACCTAATGCAACAACAATTGAATGTTGTATAGCTTCTGGATATATATGTATCGATTAAAAAAATTTGCATTGTATGAATAGTATAGGAAGCTGGGCGTCACATTAATGGTCCAATATGTACAATTTCAGCTAAGTCTACGATCATGACACCCAAACTATTGTCTAGGATTGGCCCAAATATTGGTCAAACATATTGATTAAGATAGTTGTCTTGCAATCTGCAAAACAAAAGTTAAGGAAGAAAGTTGTCGGGAATGATTCAAATGTTGTGTCAATCAAATATATATATATACATTTTTTTCTTTTTTGATGTATGAGTTTCGACAAATTAAAGTGTTGTGTTGGGCTAGCTAGCGAGTAGTTTTATACGCAATACCTATCAATAGGGAGGGATAGTTGCCTCTTGACAGCAGCATAACATATTGTCTTAGTAATTCTTCTTCTATACTCATCAGAGAAAGAATCATGTTGTTATATAGCTAATTAATATGGTGTGACGGTTGATGTGTTATTTTTCGTAATAAACACTGACATAATTTTTTTATATAGAGAAACGTCTATGTAATTGATAAGTTAAGTTATATTATTAGTGAATTAACGTGAACGTAACATATTGTATATCACATTTGTAATAAATGTAAAAATGTGGTACAAATAAACTTATTGGGTCTGCAAATGTGGTCCCCCGTCACGCTCGTGCATATTGAACTCAAATCAGATACTTTGAGTAACTCTCGGAGATGCTGTTGATTTTTTAAACTCCTTGAAGTAAGCTACCTCTAGGACTCGAGCTATATATTTTTAATATGCTATTTGAAACCTATATATGAGGCTGTCACTGGATGTCAAATTACAGAAAGCAACACCCAGAACTATGAGATATTAAATGTAGCTATAGTTCAGAAATATTTTTAAATAGCAGCACGGTCAAAAAACGCAAGATGTTTAGGTAAACTGTCGAGCTGAATTTGAATGTTTTTCTTTTTTCTTAATACAAGTAATAGTCTAAACTTTCTTTCAAATAAAATTGCGGATGCGTTTCGGTATCGGATCTCAAGTTGTGTTTTGGGGTTGGATCTCTACCATCATTCTTTTTGTGGTTGCTTTATGTCTGAATTAAGTCACAGAGACACTTTGGGTTTTCGCTGTAGTTTTCACATCTTCTTTTGTGAGAGTTTTTCACCTCTTCTTTGTGAGAGTTTTCCACCTCTCTTTTGTGAGAGTTTTATTCGTATTGTTATGACTTGGTTTTTTCAAGCTTTATCTATTTTTAATGGAGGAGCCCTAGATTGTCTTAACTTTGATATTAGATCACTCCGTTATTATAATGGCCCTTTGTGACTAGTTTGTATTGGCCATTTGTGTTTAGTTGCTTTTTTGACTGAATTATAAATGCAATCTTAGAATTTCTTTATATAAAAGAACTACTAGGGGAAGGGTGTTTCTAACACACACACTACCAAAAAAGTTACTATAATGGTTCGAACCTGAGACTGCAAGTTGATGCCATTTTTCATTGGACTAGACTTCATTGAGAAATTAATGTTTTTCTTTACTATGCATTTGATTGAATTCTAGAAATTCTTGTACAAAATTAATGGAGGAAATCCAGTACTTTGCAATCAAGCCAAAACTAATATACCATGATTGTCTTTAGTACTGGATGGCCCTTGATTAAAAGGGAAAAAAGAAACACAAAAGAAAAGAGAAGAATCTCAGTGATGAGCGCTAGCTAGCTCTAGCTAGCATATAGAAAAGTGGACCCAATACCCGAATATTAGTGATTTAAAAGTTTTGTAATGTACAAGAAAACGTTGCAAATTAAAAAATAAGTGAAGGGGCACCAAACCCTTTGTACTGCATCTGCATGCATGTCTACCAAAAACTTTGTCTTCAAAATTGAAGGCCACCACCACTTCACCACTCAGCAGCACATGACATTACCTGAAAAGGCTACGTTTTAAAATGCAAGAAATATTAGTCAAATTCTGCAAATGATCTCCATCTACATTTACCTTTTCTTTATCCCCTTTAAAAGACTTCTGGGGCTGTTTTTGGGGGACCCTTTCCCCTTGTTTCTTTGAACTTCAGTCTCCATCCTTGTTTCCCTCTCTTTCTCTTTTGGCCTACAACCAAGTTTATGTCGGCCACACCCACCTCTTACTTTTTTTTTGGGTTGCTTTGACTGACTCATCCAATTGTTAATACAGAATAATCGGTATCTTAGAGACCAAAAACACTGTTTGTTTTTGTTAATCAATGATTAAAAAGATATGGGATAGCTTCCCTTCTGAAAAATACTTGGCTCTTTACGCGCAAGGAGTTATTCCTCTTTAACATGTGTGCATAAACTTTTCTTTGTTATATTTGCATATATATGCCAGACTGTAATTAATCTGTACGGAAGGAATGACTCTTTACATGTAAGGAGCCAAATAACATCTTCGGCATGAGCCTTGTTAATGTGTTTGGAGATGTGAACAAGTACTCGTGGATTTGAAGCACACAATAATAAAAGTAGGGCTAGTAATAATAGACTAATAGCCACCTTGAACATTGCTTTATATTCTTCCTTTTACATTCTTTAATTATTGTGCGGGAGTAATTATTGTAATAATTTGTGGATGCTGTTCGCTAAGTATATAATAATCATGGGGCAATGAGGCCGCACGTGCTGGCTGACTGGGGTTTTCGGCGACGTGTGCGGTTGAATGTTGGACTTGGACTTGGGAAATCGAATCAATATTCCTTCACACCTTCATGTACAGAGCTTCTTTTTTTCTTTTCTTTTTTTCATGGATAAATTGATAGGATGTGGGTGTTGATAGCTGGTTCTTGAGACTGGAGATTGATCTTTTACCATTTTTAATAGTGGCCACTAGGGCAAGTAGCCTCTTTAATTTATGTACAATAATTGACCAGCCCAAACAAAACGCTGTAAATTTTCTTGTTCTACATGTTTGTTCTCATTGTTTATTCTTTTTACCCTTTTTTGTTAGGTAAAATACACATGCATCAACATGGACCTTTCAACCTCACTCTCTAGTACTCTTCACTCTCCAATCTCAACCGTTTATTCTTGTTTTTATTTTAGTTTTTGTTTGGACGGGGCTCGAACTCTCTCATCATGTAGAAGAACTTACATGTAACGGGGATGTCATCATAGTTGTATTTCAAGCCAATCACACATTGTCATGTCAGAAAGTTATATTGTCATGTTGGAAAGTTAAAACACAAGACAATGGGTGATTGATCGGAATAGCGCCATGGTGATATCTTCGATATAAGTAAGTTTTTCTCCTCATTAAAAATATCTCACATTAGAAAAATTAAAATTTTTGAATATCTCCTATAAAAAAATACAAAACAAAATTGAATAATTGCTCTTAATTCACCACTTAAGCTACAAATTCCTAGTTGTGTTCACCTCTTTCACACATAATAAGATTTATGATATTGTGGAATCCATTTAGAGCTCATATCATGTGACCCATGTAAGGCCTATTTCATGTGAGAAAGTTAGCAAAAAAACAATTAGGAAAAGAATTCGATTGTATAGCATTATCAAAGTTTAAACCTTTTGTGGTATTTGTGATGTATCAAATGTAAGTTGTAAGAATTTTTATTTTTTTATTTTTTTTATTTTTGGGTCAAGTAAGTTGTAAGAATTGTATAGGTTGGTCTACGGCCCGTTTTACATTTGTGAAAATGAGTCCATTAATGTTAAGAATCGAAGAAGGAAATAAATGGACCGTAACAAAAAGATCATGTAACCCAAACCCAATTACTATAGTGCATGAATGAAACTTCATGGGTCTAGTGGCCCTAGTGACCTTATTAATGGGCTTCGACAGAATAGATGGGGAGGACTATTGGGTATCATCTTCTATTAATTTTTTTTTGCAGGACATCTTCTCTTTAATTGGAAAACCTTGGTCGCCCCTTTTTCAAGAATTCTATAGTATATATATGACCCTTAAGTAAAATCGTATGTTTTAATTGTTAGATTAAATTAGTTAGCCGTTAAATCAAATTAATTAGTCTAATTCAACAATTAAAAGACAATAAGAAATAAGCCATGTTCCTATTGGGCTTGGCCCCCCCAACTTGTCATTTATATTACCCGAGAATCCGAGATGACTCATCTTCAAGAAACCTAGTGTTAAAAAAACAAAAGCAAAAGAGAAAGTTAAAAAGTAAACAAAATCAACTTTAAAAAAATGCTTTAAAATTTTGAGTACCACAAAAACGAAAAGGAAAAAAGAAAGAAAGATTTAAACAAACAAAAAAAAAGAAAAAGGGAAAACTTTAAAAACAGATCGTTGGATAAAAATTTCGTTTTTTGACAACGGAAAAATGAAAGCATGTGTTCATAATAGTTGAAAACGGAAACTATTTTCAAAATAACGGTGATTTTTGAAAATAACTTTAAAATATTTATTTTTTAGATTCTGTTTTCAATTTTTTATTTTTATTTTTGTCCTCATTTCTCATTCATCAATTCTACATCACCACACATGTACCACATTCTAGTTCCTAAACCGAGTATTTGGGGCCTCTCGACTTGGATTCGGCCGCTTAGGATTCTCGAATTTCCCTTGGCTCGACACCCAAAATTCAGCAAAAATCATCATAAACTTGCTATGACCTCTTCGTAAGATGCACTTTCATTCTATGATCTCAAATTCACAATTTGCCCCAAGAAAAATATCATTTCCAAGTTCCACATAAATAGGTGTTACTTCGAAATTCCATTATATCTAAACTAATTGAAAATAAAACATATGATATGGGACTCGCCATCTTGAGCAAGCAAGCCCACTTGTTACCCGTGGCGACGACCCTAAGACTTGTATATGCGTCCATGTGGCCATGACACTAAGATATGTATATGTGTCCACTTGTTATTTCAAATGCATTCAATCTTATGCGGTTCTCATCAATTTCAAATATCCCCATGGCTCTGGCTCTGGCCCCGTCCCCGTCCCCGTCCCCGCTCTCATGGACCTCAAATACATTCATCCATTTAGATGTAGTACATTTGAAATTAATTTGAAATGACTATATACGGAAGGAATCATTTGAACTATATTTTATTTTCTTCCTTTCTTTCTTATCCAAATCCTGACATACATGGATTATAATAGTTTATACAAACAATTTTACCTAATAATTTCATCTAAATCCATAAATTTAGAATCCCTCCATCCAAATAGAACCTACATGACTAGCTCAAGCGGTTTTATTGTACTGGCCTACTCTTTAAAGTCTCAATTGGATTGAATGAAATTATCTCATGCTTTGACCAAAACCCTAATTCTCATGCATGTAGAGCTTGCAAGATAACTATTATCATACATCTATCACTCAACAGATGATAATATTATCCCTCCCTAGAGTGGCACGGTATATGTCTTTATGCCTTTGGAAAGTTTAGTTATAGCATTAAAACCCAATGTTAGCTTTTATGCAATGCCAAATTGACAAATTGCCAATGATGTTGTCATTTTCTCAAATACAATGCAATTGTTGGTTAGTGAGTAAGAAGCAAAAGCAGTCAACTTGAAGCTTAACTAAACTCCATTCCTTACAATCCAGAGAATGACCAAGTCATTTGTTGATAACATCGACATGCAAAATTGTGAATGATTGAATCTGCTACACAACATCAATTAACAGACAATTTAAATACCTTAGATGATTAGAAAGTACAACTCTCTACTGCTAAGGAAACATGTTCGCTTAAACATAGGTTTCATACCAACCACAATATAAGCTTCTTAATTAAGGACACTGTTTATTTCTTTTTGCTATAAGGAGACATTCTTTCTTCCAGCAAATCATAATTAATTGACACATATATAAAAAATAATTTATAAAAATTATAAAAAGAAAATTTTCTACATACATATTAGATTATGATTGACATGAAAATAGGAATTCTCATTTACGGGAGAATATGACAAATATTTTCCCCCACTTAAAACCATCCTCAACCCTCAGATTCTTTGGCTAAGATGGCACGTGCCACGTGTCATTCTTGCATGTGTAATGTGCAAAGAAGGAGAAGAAAAAAAAAATGATGATATGCTAATTGCCAATTTCTCCACTTCACTCTGAAGAGGAATGAAATAATAGGAATCTACGGCAGCACTCAAACGACTAGAGTCCTAATCCCAACTATCCAAGGGCCACGGATTCAAGATTAAGACAAAACTTAGGTCCAATTAACCCACTAATCTCACTGGAAAACAAATCAATGGTCCCAAAGCAGACCAATCAATATGTGGAAAGTGAAGGGTATTTTGGGAAGGAAAATACAAACAGTAGAAAGGACAAANATGGAGTAGTGGGGCCCACCAAAATTGGATCTCCAAGTCGCCAAGTACTAAAATCCGAGGGTTTCCTTTGCGTCATCAACAATCATCCAACATATATAAAGTTTTAAACCAACTTACCAGCCGGATTTTAAAATTCCAATCCAACGTTCCAAATCCGTTCTTCATTTACAAGCAGACAAGCGCGGACCGCCTTTTCTTCTGTCTGATTGTCTACGTATTTTTCGATTTTTTTTGTCAAGCAGGTTTGGCTCGGCTAAAGATTAAGCCACAGGTTCAGATTTGTTGTTATACCTTCTGATACACAGAACGTTTATGCATGCCAAGACATTATTGTGTGTATCTAATACACCATGTGATATATATCGAAAATCATAAATTTTATTAAACTCTAGATGTTAAATTATGAACTCGAACTTGGTACAGGTGTTATATGTAATTTGGATCGATTTGATATACAATATCAATATACTATATGGTAGAACGGAATCAACGAATAGACTGAGACACTCAACATTGATGAATTATTTGGTGATCGAGTTTCTTAATCCCACAAACATCGAGTGTTTTGTTGAATCATTAATCATTCAGGATTAGGGCTTTTGAAGTGTTTAGCAGCTAGCTAGCCAAGCTCACGCTTATTAAGCCAAGCTAAGGCAAGTTGGAAGTAAATCATGCACACGGTTAAGAATATAAAATTGGACAGGGGATGAAGGTGAAGACAAAAGAAAAATAGAGATGGGTTGTTGAAGGAAAATGGTGATCTTCCTAATATAATTTCACCACCACTAATTAAATAATGGGGTTTTATTATTTTAGGTTCGACCCATTCGAGACGCAAGTCTCTTAATTACAATCCCTTGCTTCAAGGAAAAACCCTTTGATTCCATCATAAAGAAACAGAACGTGTGTGTTTGATTTTGCAGCTGCTCCCAAGTCCAACCTCAGGATGCCTACGTATCCTTTGCGGGAATCAAGCCACTCGTAGTTCAAAGATTCATGATGAATAAATGACTCATCACAAAACGAAGAATTTGAATGGGTTTGATTGAAGAGTTTGAGTGAATTTAGCTGAATAAACCAGGGATTCGATATGGAAATATGTTTGGGATGGTTGCATCTAGATTGAATCTCTAGATTGCCTACGTACCCTTTTAAAGGGATCAAACCAACGTAGTTCGAAAGGGATTCGATATGGAAATATGTTTGGGATGGTTGCATCTAGATTGAATCTCTAGATTGCCTACGTACCCTTTTAAGGGGATCAAACCAACGTAGTTCGAAAAATTAGAAATTAATGGGTAAGTGTGGCCCAATAATTTAGAGTTGGTGTCTTTGAGACGATTTGAAGATTTTCATAGGTAGATGACCCAATAATTTAGAATTTGTATCTTTGAGATAATTTGGGGATTTTCATAGGTAGGTGACCTATGGGAAAATTTTGAAATTAATGGGTAAGTGTGGCCCATTAATTGAGAATTTATGTTTGAGATATTTGAATTTAATCTCACTGGAATTTCCATGGGTGGATGACCCATGGGAAAATTTGGATGGTTTTGTACCACTTTCCTTTTTATCAATGTATTAGAAAATTAATGAGCAATTTTGATTAACCCACTAATTTTCTAAAATTGACATTATTTGCAATTGGGCCCAAATATGGCTATGAGGGTTGTTGAATTAAACCATTAACCATATGATAGAAATTTTGGGCCTTAGGAAATTTAATGGGTAATTATTTGAGTTACCCATTAATTATATGGGCTTCTGAGAGTAAATGAATAATTATTCTCTGACAGCCCATGATCCTATTTTGGGCTTTTGATGTTTGTTGATAGTTAGCCCATGAGCATGGGGGCCAAAAACAAAATCTGGTCCAGCAGGCGATTAGCTATCCAACTCTTTACAGGGTTTGTTTCCAAGTAAAAGTCAGACCTTGCAATCCTATCTTTATCTGGAATACTTGTGATCAGTCCGAATTGAAAACAAACACTGTTACTGTTCAATCTTTAAAAGAAATAATATACAGTCTTTGCAAACAAATAAAGAGAAAGCCAGAAGAAAGAAAAGCCAGAAGGAAAAAAAAAAGAAACTGCCGAACATCAAAAAGGGTTCAGCTTTTTGTCTCTTTTCCTCATTTTTTTTTCTCTGTAACAGCATGGTCTTGTCCTTTTTTTTTTCTTCCAACTCCAGTTGTTTTGTCCTTGGAAAGACACCTTCTTTTTTTGGCGTCACCTTCTTCTTTTCTTTTTTTATGTTTTTGGCTTGTCTTCTTCTTCTTCTTGGTGGCAACACCAAGTCCTTTGCTTTGTTTTTTTCTTCCAATTTCAGCAAAGTGGCTGACGCCACTTCTCTTTTCCTTTTTTTTTTGCTTTTTGGCTTGTTGGCTTTTCTTCTCCTGTTTCTTCTTGATCTGCAACAATTTCAGCAAAGTGGCTGACGCCACTTTAATTTCTTTCCCCTTTTTTTTTTGCTTATTAACTCTTCTTCCTCTGTTTCTTCTGCTGCTTTCTTTTTTTTTCTTTGCTTTTGGTTTGCTGTGCATCCAGAAGTCACCAACAGGAACGTGGCTATCCTTTTTTCTTCCTTGGTTTTGATTGTTCACAAACAATCCCCAGATGAAGAATTCAAAGGATAGGCTGCACAAACGTGGCCTCCCTTTTCAAGCACAATTTATTTTTATCTGCTGTGAGATTAAACCCTCAGTGATTTTGTTTGTGGGTTTTGTACCCAAATTGGATTTATGCTCTTGAGAACTTACTGAATGAATTTTATGCCCAAAAATAGATATACCATTTAGGGTATTTGATTGAGGGTTACACACCCATGATGGATTTTGTATCCAATATTTTGTATCCATTTCAAAGGATTTTCTTTTGCTCGGCAGAGCTTTGTTAAACAGAAATCCTCTCATGGATTTGTTGTTCATGATTTAAGGGTTGCCACCCATTATGGATTTATCATCCAAGAGAATGATTTTAGGGTTGCCACCCAACAAGAATTAATTGACAGGATCAATCTACCTGTGAAAATGTCTCTTCTTGTATTTGTGCTCCTGCAATTTTCCTTCTGCAACAATTTTCTTCTTCTGTCGTCTTCTCCTGTTTTTTTTCTGTCCTCCTCGCCCTTTTTTATTTCTCTTTAATGCAGAATATTTATATTAAAAAAATGAATAACCAACTCCCCCAAAAATAGGAGCCACTCAACCCACTTAAACATTTTCATTGGTTGGAGACCCCCACCTTTTTCCAAACTTCCCCCCACCTTTTTTTTTTAATCCCACGTTCCAATGTGATTTTTTTTATTCCAACAGATGCCCCCTCAAGCTTTGTGCGTGTGGCATTTTTTTTTTACGCGTGCAAAGCTTGAGATGCCTTTAACTAGCATTATAAGCTAACATATGTATATGTTTTTTTTTTTTTTTACCTTTGATTTCAGGTGATGGATGCTTATGGAAATCTTCACAAGGAACATGCTTCCGATGAATATGGTAGGGCCATGGCCTTTGGCCCCCAGTACATGAGATCTTGTCCTCTGAATTCGATCAGGCTTATGGTACCTCCTGAGAGTCGGACAACATGGTTCACCACAGATCACGTGAGTAGTGGACATCTCAAATTCAACCCCCATGAAGAAGACCGAGTTGTTCAAATTTCTCAAGCCAAGGGCCCATGTTTTCTTGCCCACTCTTTGATGAAAGTAAACAATGAGATTGATGGAGATAAGCAGTGTCTTCCTAGAGATGAATTTTATCCGGTTATGCACAGGATGCTTCGTAACCAAATTTCGTGGGGAAGCAATTTCAAATTTTTCGGTCGGGCTAACTTTCGATCCTTTGTACTGGAGTGGACAGAGTCTATTTTGAGTGACTTTGGTGATGTCCTTCGTCAAGCTGATATATATGGGGCTGTGGCCATTTCTCGGTACTCCTATGATTTTTGCCCTAATGTTTGGAGAGCATTCTGCGAGTTATGGGGGCCTTTATCCAACACATTTCATCATGGGAACGGTGAAATGGGCATTTCCCTATACGACTTGAAAGTTATTGGCGGGTTACCAATTTTGGGTCTCCCTTATGATGAATTTATCCCTTTAAACAGAGAATTATGCCGTGAAGACTTGTATCCTTCAACCACTGGTGAACTTTTGAAAATCCATGCTCAACTATGTGTTTTCCATAAGAAAGGGCAAGTTTTCCACGATCAATGGATTGAGCATTTCTTTCGAGGGGAAGCCATATATGGTGCTGCGGGGAATAAAAATAACATAGTTCCCAAACATAAGGCCAAAGACCTCAAATTTCCCTTGAACATTTCACGTGAAGGACAATTGGCTGCTTTTTTAGCCTTTTGGCTTAGCCGTTTTGTTTTGCCCCTTGATAATGCTATAAGGCCAGAATGTTTCTATATGGCAAGTTTGATGGCGAGAGGGTTTAGAGTTTCACTTGCTCCAGCAGTGTTGGGACTTATTTATCATGCCCTCGGTACAGTTGCTACTCATCGTAGGGGTCCTGGTTTAGCAAATGCATATCTTCCCATTCATTATGTGATTGGATGGTTAGGGGAGCACTTTCCTGATCTGATCGACCGTCGGAGTGACAATGATTTTCCAGCACATTACCCTCTTCTAGCGAGGTATAGTCAGATTGAAGCCAAATATGTCAGCTCTAATCAAGCTAGAATCATCTTCAGGAGTGAGTTTATGGTTTATCGTCCCAGTGTCTTCCTTGCACAAGAAGATTGCATTCTTTTAGACACAGAGAGCCTTGCGGACGATGCCTTTGAATTCTTGGTTTGTATGCGCTCTGCACTGTTTCCTGTAAGGTTAGGTGGCGATCTTTGGTTGGAGCCTTACTATCCAAATAGATTTGCTCGCCAGTTTGGCTTTGATCAAGGAGTTCCGGAGAACAAACTTTTATTTAGTGTATGTGAGAGGCAGCGATGTGGGATTGAGAAGTTGGCGAGAGCCCAAGCAGTCCTTCTGCGTAAAGATACCACAGCGCGTTTCTATATTCCGCGCTCCACCCGCATTGGGGAATGCTCTTGGTGGTATTGTAGATGGTGGATGACTGCATGTGCACCTTATATGGGCTTTTCTGTGTCAAAAATTTTCTCAGTGGTAAACAGGCATGTCCCAAGGAGGGACCACGTCTTTGTGACTAATAATTTGAAAAGTATTTCGACCGGCATGAGCAAAAGCGGCTTTAATTCATCTTCACCTCTTCGTGGTGCTTCTTCGAGCAGAGGACACAAAAAGAGAATTCACAATGCTAAAGGGGAACATTTCTCAGGGGTTAATCACGTGATGCACCAATCCCAAAGGATTAATCGAGACTCACACCACAAACGGGCGCGACATGCAGATCACAACAAGGTTGAGGATGGAAGCTCTAGCCATGTTCTTGATGAAGAGAGTTCTAATCTGGTGCAGGGGGAAATGAGATTTGACGACATCCCTTTTCCTCGCGAAATGGAGCCTATTAACGTGGATAACCCAGCCTTTGAAGTCATTTCTTCAGGTGAAGAGGAAAATATTCATCATGAGAGTGCTAACTCCAGCATGGGTGGTAGTGGGTCAGACTTCCTGGCTGAAGTGTCTGAATTTCAACAAGTTCAGAATAGCCCAGCTGATGATCAGTTTCCTGAAAGTGTTGGGCCTATAGCAGTTGTGCGCCCCCTCCAAAATTTGGTATCAGTCGCGAACTTTGTTCATCAGATTTTTGGGAATGGGGTAAACCAGAATAGGCGGGAGTTTATCAGTAGAGAAATTGAAGGTATCTTTAGCAGACTTTACTCCTCAGAGACACCTGCTCAACTTCATATGCACCATTCTGAGATCACCAAGGCCCTTCGACTTTTGGGGTCAACCGTTGACATTCTTGGGTGTGGTGAAACTGCGTTTAAACAGTTTGTCCAGCTTGTGGATTGGATTTTTGAGCTTGCCAGGCGACATTCCAAGAGCAGTGCCTATATTGAAGCCTTAGGAGATGTGAATATTGATGTGATTCATGATTTGATCCGCCAACACGAGGAATGTCTAAACACCAAGCTGGCTCTTGAGGCAGAACTTACAGAGGTTGCTAAAGAGATTGAAGACTTGGATGTCAAGGAAGTTACCATCAGGGAAGCAGAAGAGAGAGTTCGCCAGATGCGGGAAGAGCATGAAGCTAAGAAAACTTCCCTTAATATGCAAAAGATGAACTTTGAGATTTCTTTGGAGCATCAGAATGAAAAAGCAATACAGCTTCAACAATCCAGAATTGATGCTAAAGAAGATCTACTTCCCCAGATCGGGAGCACTCGACTGTCAATGAAGGCTCAAGAGCAAGAGATCCACCGCCTAATCAATGCCCTGTTTTCTTCTTGTAGCGAGCTCTAAGTGATGAGCCTACTATCATTATTAAATTTTTTTTGTTTAGCATGATTTTTCCCTTCAATAAATGTTCTTGTGGTATGATTTATCCACCAAGAATTTGTAGGTAGGCCTTTGCTTCAGTATTCTTTTGCTCTTGTAATGTAGTTTTTCCACCAAGAACAATTTTCAGAATAAAGATTTTGTCGGATTTTGCTTTTCTATTTCACAGTTTACACTCGTGCGAAGTTGGAGTTTTTTTTTTGCGTAGTATACAACAGTTTAACCACATGCTAACACCATCGGTGGACAAGAATGAATTCATGATAGTTTACGGCTGCATCTAGCTTTTGGGCTAGCTTGCCTACGTACCCTGTGAAGGGATCAAGCCGAACGTAGTTCACCCTCATTGAATTGAGGTAATGAAGGGGGATTTTGGGTCTTGTGACTGAATCTAGCTTTTTAGAGACTAGACTGCCTACGTACCCCTTTTTTTAGGGATCAAGTCAACCGTAGTTCTTTGCTTGGGCCGCCCTTTCGGGTTTTCAACCCACAAAGCCTTTTTTTTTTTTTTTGGGTGCTCTAATTTTTGCTTGGGCCGCCCTTTCGGGTTTTCAGCCCAACGAGCATTTTTTAATTTACCCTAACTTTTGCTTGAACAGCCCTTTTGGGTTTTCAGTCCAACGGGTTTTTTTTTTTACATCAGGCGTAAAACTTCTTGACGAACTTCCCGTTCACACAAGGATATATGCACTTGCCTTCGGAGTTTGACAACTCGTAGGCACCCTTGGAGAAAACCTTAGTAATGACATAGGGCCCCTCCCACTTGGGTTCAAATTTACCATGCATTTTCCTAGTAATGACGAAGGGTCTTCGGACAGTTAAAACCAAGTCTCCAATTGAGAAAGATCTGAACTTAACTTTTCTGTTGAATGCCCCTGCCACCTGAGCCTGATATATTTCGAGCCTTTGTTGAGCCGCCAATCTTTTCTCATCGAGAGCTTCCAGTTCTGCCAGTCTCACATTTGCGTTCTCGTCGGGGTTTGTTAGCTGTAATGCTACCCTTAATGATGGCAATTGGACTTCTAACGGTAGAACAGCCTCGGAACCAAACACCAAATTGTACGGTGTACATCCTGTTGAGTTGCGTATGGTCGTCCTGTAAGCCCATAATGCTTCAGGGAGGCGTTCATGCCAATCTCTTTTGTTTCCTGAGACCATCTTCTTTAGGATATTGCACAATACTTTATTGAAAGCTTCAGCTTGACCATTTGACGACGGATTGTAACTCGCGGAGAACGAGTGTTGAAACTTATACTTCTCGCACAACTTGGTCATGGACTTGCATTTGAAATACAATGCATTGTCAGATATAATCTTCGATGGAACCCCATAACGGTAGATGATGTGGTTCCTTATGAAGTTTGTAACATCGTCTGCTCGTACCTCCTTTAAAGGAATTGCTTCAGCCCATTTAGAGAAGTAATCAGTCGCGGCCAAGATGTATTGATGTTGACGTGATGACTTAGGCTTTATCATGCCAATAACATCTAATCCCCAAGCTTCAAATGGCCAAGACAAAGTTGTCGGATGCAATTGTTGGGGAGGTTGGTGAATAAAGTCTCCATGTAATTGGCAATCTTTACATGTGGTTGCAAACTTTATTGAGTCTCGGACCATTGTTGGCCAGTAATAACCCAATCTCTTCAGTTGGTTCGAAAGTTTTGGACCAGCTTGATGAGCACCACAAGTGCCAGCATGAGTATCATGGAGGGCCTTAGTTGCATCTTGTTTCGACAGACACCTTAACAACATACCATCAAATGATCTTTTGTACAAGGTATCATTTAAGTACAAAAATCGAGTGGCTCTGCGTCGGACTTCAGCCTTTTTCCTTGAGTCATTTGGCAACTTGCCAAGTAGTAGATACTCGATTATGGGATGGCGCCAATCAAGATCATCCGGTTCCTCCTCACATTCGGAGGACGTAATAACGTTTGAATCCACAACTTCTTCAATTCTCTCTATAGCTGGGGATAGTAAATAACGTTCCCCAACGGTGACTTGGATATCCCTTTCGCTAGGTAGTGTTAACGATGCAGCCAAATTAGCTAGTGCATCAGCTTTATCGTTTTTCGACCTCGGGATGTGACTAACATGAATGTCTTGAAACTGTGACATGAGATACTTCGCCCTTTCATGGTATGGGACGAGAGTAGCATTTCTAACTGCATATTGACCATTCAACTGTCTGACGGCCAACTGTGAATCACCATATGCTTGCAAACAATCAATATGCATCTCGAGGGCAATTTCAAGGCCAATGATGAGTGCCTCGTATTCTGCCACATTATTCGAACATAAAGCTAGTAAGGAGAATGAGTATGGGATTAAGCCCCCAGACGGCGTGATGAATACTAATCCTGCCCCAGCTCCGTTTCTTCTTGCTGCCCCATCAAAATATAGTTGCCATGTAAGTGCTTCTATTGTGAACACCTCCTCATCAGGCAAATCTGCAGGTAACTCCATGTTGTCGGGAGTAGGATGAGCAGCCAAGAAATCAGCAAGAGCTTGCCCTTTGATCGCCTTTTGTGGCACAAATTTTATCTCAAACTCAGAGAGGAGGAGTGACCACTTGGCTATTCGCCCAGAGAGCACAGGCTTGGACATTAAATATCGGAGCGGATCTGCCTTGGAAATCAAGATGACTCTATGAGAGAGGATGTAGTGTCGTAGTTTCTGGACAGCAAACACTAATGCAAGGCAAACCTTTTCAATAGGGGTGTAATTTTGTTCTGCCCCTACGAGTGTTCTACTCAAGTAGTAGAGTGCATTTTCCTTTCCATCATCATTGTGTTGAGCGAGCAATGCCCCCAACGAGCGTTCTAACGCTGCAATATACAAGATTAAGGGCTTCCCTTTAATTGGTGCCATAAGAACTGGCGGATTTAATAGGTATTGTTTAATGCTTTCCAAGGCATTTTGACATGCTTGATCCCATACAAACGGAACATCCTTCCTCATGAGCCTCGAGAATGGTTGGCACCTTCCAGAAAGATTTGAGATGAACCGTCGTATATAGGCTAGTCTCCCTTGCAACCCTCGCAACTCCCTTAAATTTTTAGGGGGAGGCATTTCACGGATTGCCTTGATTTTTGAGGGATCAATTTCAATTCCTCGATGTCGGACAACGAAGCCAAGGAATTTGCCTGAAGTTACCCCAAATGCACACTTCAAAGGGTTCATTTTCAACTGGTGCTTTCGGAGTCTATCAAAAACTCGTTTTAAGTCACTCAAATGATGTTCCCTTTTCCTGGTTTTAACCACCAAATCATCAACATAACACTCAATAGTATTGTGAAGCATGTCATTGAAAATTGTTGTCATAGCTCTTTGGTAAGTTGCCCCAGCATTTTTCAACCCAAAAGGCATCACGGTGTAGCAATATATTCCTTTTGGAGTGCGGAAGGCAGTTTTTTCTTGATCCTCTGGAGCCATTTTTATTTGGTTGTAACCTGAGAATCCATCCATGAACGATAGAGCACCAAAACCGGTTGTTGCATCCACCAATAATTCTGTGATTGGGAGCGGAAACTCATCTTTTGGGCATGCGTCATTGACATCTCTATAGTCCACGCATATACGCAGTGCCCCATTCTTTTTTTTAAGGACTGGAACAATATTGGACAACCAAGTGGGATATTGGACTTCTCGAATAAAACCGGCAGCAATAAGCTTGTCAATCTCAACTTCTATTTGGATTGTTAGCTCTGGCCGAAAACGGCGTGGCGCTTGCTTCACCCATCGAGCCTCATTAGGTATCCCAAGTTTGTGAACTGCAACGTTTGGGTCTAACCCTGGCATGTCTTGATAACTCCATGCAAATACGTCTCGGTACTCTTGCAACAGTTGTGTGTATTCTTCTAACTCTTGCGGCGTTAACGAAACACTAACAAAGATAGGTTTTGGGTCGTCAACTGTACCAAGATTAATGTCTTGCAGATCATCAATTGTGGCTTGACCACCATCCTCCATTTGGGGTGGAGCTGGTTGGACTATGTCAATGAATCCCTCGATATCTTGAGGATCATCATCTTGGTCCACTGCTTCTTTGAAAGAGGTGCAATTGACTTGGACAAGGTCATCCTTTATTTTCACCCTTTTGACCTTTTCGATCACGGCTTTCTCTTGACTCCTAACCTTCCATTTCCTTTTATTATGGACTTTCCCTTGTTGAGAATTGGAAGGGTTTTCCAAGCGGTGAAAGACTGAGATGCGGGATGGCTGTCTGCTCCTAAGCGTTTGAACACAGAGACGCGGAGCGGCCTTATATTCACCTCATCTTCTCTAAACATAGCTTGTTCCATATTAGTGAGTATCTCGGACTCGGAAACTTCCAGCTGTGGCCTTCGAAGAAACACTTTGAGCACACCACTCTCATTTTGAACTGTGAGGCCAGCATTGCTTTTCTTTGTTTTACGGCCTGTAAGTTTTATCTTTAATGGAGTAAATGTTGTTTCTGGCAATGATTCTTTTTTGTGAAGAACTATACGTTTACTTGGGCCCTTGTTTTTGCCAAAAGTAGTCGAAATGACCAAATCGTCCCCTGGGATAGACTGATTGATCTTACGAAGAGGACGAATGTAGCTTGCCGTCATCAATGACTCCATTGTTTGTTTCGAGGAGCTTGTTTCCTTTTCACTAGGCTCCTTTTTTGAAATCTTGACAATTATCTTTGGCTTGGGAGACTTTGCAGTCGGGATTTCTTCCACTTTTGAGAATGACGTACCACGAGGTTTTAGCTTCACTCGAATTACGTTTGAAGGTTTGGGTACTTCTACCTTTTGTGCCTTTCTTGTTTCAACAGTCACTCTTTCCTCCTTATCAACCTTTGATGGCTGTGTGAATGAGATACCTGGTGGACTGTAAAATTTTGCATCAGAGTAATTTACCTCTTCGCCTCTGAACGGGTCCATGTCAGCTGAAACGCTCTTGACTTCCCCATCCGTCGAGTATTTGAAGCACTGGTGAAGTGTGGAAGGGACTACGCCATATGTATGGAGCCATGGGCGTCCTAGGAGAACATTGTATGAAGTGTCAGAATCGATCACATGGAATAGGGCATCTGAATATAGTTCCCCTATTTCCATTTGCAGTGCGATAGAACCCATGGCTTTTTGCCCAAGTTGATTGAACCCTTGAATAGTCAGCATAGATGGAGATAATTGTCGGGCACTCATCCCTATAGCATGGAGTGTCTTTAAAGGGATAAGATTCACAGCCGAACCACAATCTAACAAGATTTGATTGATGATCGTGCCTCCAACTTCGCCAGTGACATAAAGAGGTCGATTATGGAATTTGGATCCAAGTAAGAAGTCATCTTCACCGAAGGTAATTGCTGCCAGACACGATGCACAAAACTTTGAGGTTTCAGTTGTGTGGACATCTACTGATTTGAAACATGATTTGTACAAATCCGGGCTCTTTAAAGCCATTACAAGTGCTTCCCTAAGCTCTCTCGACATTTGTAAAGCGTCATAAACACTTAAAGGAGCGGGGATGCGCTTAAGATGAGCCAAGATATCATACTTAAGTGCATGTGATTGTGAAGGCTCTTTTGTTTTACTAGTGTCGGGCTTAAAGTCTTTTGCTTTTGAAGAGGACGGTGGAACTTCCCTTGCAACAGCTTTTTCCGACAAGGAGACCTTAATCTCCTTCGCCTTTAACTTCTTGTCGGTTTTAAAGTGATCAGCCTCCTCATTTTCTTGTTGTTTATTGGCAGATGGGATGCTCCGACCAGAGCGGAGGTTAATCTCATTAACCTCTGTGTCAACCTCATATTCTTCCACAGAAACCATATTGCATTGGATAATTTCTTCCTCAACCTCGGATTCGCTCGAGAAGAACTCAACTGGCAAGAATTCAGTGAGTGTAACAGGGACCCTTGCGGGTTGCTCATATTCATCCTCTTGAGGGATATGAACCTTCTTTTGCACCTTCTTCTTCCTTTTATTTTTTAAGGCTGGCATGCCTCGAATCTTGACACCAGGACGAGAAACAGATTTGTGATTGGGTGGGAAATGTTTGGCCATATGTTTGGCTCTTTTAACAAATGTCTTCCACCCCTCAGCAGATTCGTCGGCCGAAGAATCTTCCCATACCTCTAGACTGGGTGCAGTCATAAGCTCATGAAGAGTGGGAATTTGAAGATCACTAGACCACGGTGCATTTGGATAGGCATGTACAATTGTACCCCCATTGTCAGTATTAATTCCTGCAAGTTTCACTCCGTCTAGTGGTGTAGTGGTAGGTGTGAGCTTTTCCTCTATCATATTTGCCGCAGCTGAATGATGCTAGGGAGAAGAGTCTATCACCAAGCCACCATTGTTGAGGAGCTCTTGAATTTTGTCTTTCAGGATATAACAATCCTTGAGCGTATGACTGATGAGGCGATGATACCGACAATACCTAGGGTCATTTGTCTTGTTAGCCTCAGCAGGACGCTTTGATTCTGGCAAAGCAATACTATTGGAGGACAAAAGTTGGTCAAAGATTTCTTCTACATCCTCATCGTTGAAAGAATATTTAACCTCTTTGCGCTCTTTGAGAGTGAGCCTTTTGGGTGGGTCTTTGCTTTGGCCTTTGTCATTTCTCTTTTCTGTTTTAACAAAAGTGGCCAATGACTCTCCTTTTGCAGACTTCTTGTCATTTTTCTTCTCCCCAAATTGAATTTTTTGGGTCGCGGACTTTTGACGAGCAATTTGTCTTTCAACATTGCTCGCCTTTGACACCAAGGCATCAAATGATTGGGGTTCAGCAGTGGCAACAAAAGTCGCAATATCTGGTATGAGGTTGTTGTAGCACATTTGCACGGATGATTGCTCAGTAATTTTCTCCGGGCATTGAAGATTGAGGCTCCTCCATCTCATTATGAAGTCATTAGCACTTTCCCCTGGCTTTTGGGTAGTTTGAGCTAGGTCCATGATTGAGACCTTCTTCTTTGAACTAACAAACTGTGCCAAAAATGCTTTTTGCATGTCGTCCCATGTCAGAATAGAACCTGGTGGCAATTGTGTATACCAAGTGAAAGCTGACCCTTTTAGGGATTGGACAAATTGACGCACCAGAAGAGCGTCTGACTGAGATGTCTCGCCACATGCTGAGTAAAAATGTGCCAAATGTTCATGGGGTGAGCTACTTATGCCGTCAAATTTATCAAATATAGGCCGTTGATAACCCTTCTGGAATGGTATGGCGTCATAGTGAGAAGGGAAAGGTTTTCGATACCCTTGAACAGGAGATGCTATAGACAATTGGAACTCACGAATTCCTTCAGCAATTAACACCTTTATGTCATTTGGGGAAATTGTGCTCGTAGAGCTTTCTGCTTTTTCCTCTTTTGTTTGTTGTTCTTGGGCGGTCGATTCATTTGTTTTGCCCATGTCTTGCTCACCTATGATGTTTTTTCCTTGCAGCCGAGCGGATAATAACGCTATTTCCGCGTCTTTTTCTGCCAACTTCTGCTGCATTTCCCTTCGCAGGTCTTGCATCATTTCTTGGATTAAAGGTAACTGGTCCTCAGTATTAGAAGTACCAGTCATCATGACTTGCATGCTTTCCACTCCCTCATGAAGTTTGGCCCCTTGGGATGATATACAATCATTCTCTTGAGTTTGAAATACAGGATCATCATAGAGAGGATTCCATTGCAAATAATCATCCAAGGTTGAGCTTAGACTGGATAACTCGGGAATAATCGTCCCAACCATGTTTCGGGATTTCGAACGAGTCAATGGACCCACGTAGGTCCTCGACTGATCTTGAGGTTTTGGGACTCCCCCTTGTGATACGGGAATTTGATCCCTTGAAACATCAGTTATCTTCACCTTTTTTACGCGTTTCCTTTGTGGATGAGGTATGTTCACCACCTTCTTTTTCATGACGATGGCTCTGCTTTTACCCTTAGGAGAACATGGGTAACCCTCTTGTAATGTGGATTCCACAACATGGGCTCTAAGGCTTGATGGAGGTTCGGCCCCTTGGACCTCAACGTTCTTCACGAAGTCGTCCTTTTGACCTTCATCTCTAGCTTCGTTGGTGGAAGTCATCAGAACGGAATCTGTAGGATATAGGTTGACTGGAATTGATCCAATCATGATTTGGACAATTCGGGAAGTATTTGTTCTCTTGGGAGTCGGCACAGCCAGGGTGGTTAAGGTGTTTTTGCCCTCAGTCATTATTGGGCTTGTCCCAGAAAGCTGGGATAAGATTGCCTCAATAGACTCTTTTTTTGCTTCTTTCTTTCTTAAAGCACGGGCAGCCCTCTTTCTTCCATTTCGGAGAGCGTTCTTGGATGGAGTTTTCTTCAATTGGGTTTTGACGACCTTAGGAGTGACCTGAGGTCTGGCCCTCTGAATGGGCTTTGGCACAGCGCACTTGACGAGGCTCTCACGAACAATGAAAGTCTTTTTGAACCCTACGCGTTTGGTGCACGCATTCTTGGTAGTTTCAATTTTGTGGAAGAAAATCGTTACTTGTGGTGCCATCATATGTAGTTTTGTTAACCTGTGAAAAACACAAATAAAAAAAACAAACATTAGTCACTTTATGATTGGAGATGAAAAGGTAAATGGATCCCACCGGGCGTGCCAAAAATTATGTTGAAGGAAAATGGTGATCTTCCTAATATAATTTCACCACCACTAATTAAATAATGGGTTTTTATTATTTTAGGTTCGACCCATTCGAGACGCAAGTCTCTTAATTACAATCCCTTGCTTCAAGGGAAAACCCTTTGATTCCATCATAAAGAAACAGAACGTGTGTGTTTGATTTTGCAGCTGCTCCCAAGTCCAACCTCAGGATGCCTACGTATCCTTTGCGGGAATCAAGCCACTCGTAGTTCAAAGATTCATGATGAATAAATGACTCATCACAAAACGAAGAATTTGAATGGGTTTGATTGAGGAGTTTGAGTGAATTTAGCTAAATAAACCAGGGATTCGATATGGAAATATGTTTGGGATGGTTGCATCTAGATTGAATCTCTAGATTGCCTACGTACCCTTTTAAAGGGATCAAACCAACGTAGTTCGAAAATTTAGAAATTAATGGGTAAGTGTGGCCCAATAATTTAGAGTGGGTGTCTTTGAGACGATTTGAAGATTTTCATAGGTAGATGACCTATGGGAAAAATTAGAAATTAATGGGTATGTATGGCCCAATAATTTAGAATTTGTATATTTGAGATAATTTGGGGATTTTCATAGGTAGGTGACCTATGGGGAAATTTTGAAATTAATGGGTAAGTGTGGCCCATTAATTGAGAATTTGTGTTTGAGATATTTGAATTTAATCTCATTGGAATTTTCATGGGTAGATGACCCATGGGAAAAATTTGGATGGTTTTGTACCACTTTTTCTTTTTGTCAATGTCCCAGAAAATTAATGAGCAATTTTGATTAACCCACTAATTTTCTAAAATTGACATTATTTGCAATTATGCCCAAATATGGCTATGAGGGTTGTTGAATTAAACCATTAACCATATGATAGAAATTTTGGGCCTTAGGAAATTTAATGGGTAATTATTTGGGTTACCCATTAATTATATGAGCTTCTGAGAGTAAATGAATAATTATTCTCTGACAGCCCATGATCCTATTTTGGGCTTTTGATGTTTGTTGATAGTTAGCCCATGAGCATGGGGCCCAAAAACAAAATCTGGTCCAGCAGGCGATTAGCTATCCAACTCTTTACAGGGGTTGTTTCCAAGTAAAAGTCAGACCTTGCAATCCTATCTTTATCTGGAATACTTGTGATCAGTCCGAATTGAAAACAAACACTGTTACTGTTCAATCTTTAAAAGAAATAATATACAGTCTTTGCAAACAAATAAAGAGAAAGCCAGAAGAAAAAAAAGCCAGAAGGAAAAAAAAAAGAAACTGCCGAACATCAAAAAGGTTTCAGCTTTTTGTCTCTTTTCCTCATTTTTTTTTCTCTGTAACAGCATGGTCTTGTCCTTTTTTTTTCTTCCAACTCCAGTTGTTTTGTCCTTGGAAAGACACCTTCTTTTTTTGGCGTCACCTTCTTCTTTTCTTTTTTTATGTTTTTGGCTTGTCTTCTTCTTCTTCTTGGTGGCAACACCAAGTCCTTTGCTTTGTTTTTTTCTTCCAATTTCAGCAAAGTGGCTGACGCCACTTCTCTTTTCCTTTTTTTTTTGCTTTTTGGCTTGTTGGCTTTTCTTCTCCTGTTTCTTCTTGATCTGCAACAATTTCAGCAAAGTGGCTGACGCCACTTTAATTTCTTTCCCCTTTTTTTTTTGCTTATTAACTCTTCTTCCTCTGTTTCTTCTGCTGCTTTCTTTTTTTTTCTTTGCTTTTGGTTTGCTGTGCATCCAGAAGTCACCAACAGGAACGTGGCTATCCTTTTTTCTTCCTTGGTTTTGATTGTTCACAAACAATCCCCAGATGAAGAATTCAAAGGATAGGCTGCACAAACGTGGCCTCCCTTTTCAAGCACAATTTATTTTTATCTGCTGTGAGATTAAACCCTCAGTGATTTTGTTTGTGGGTTTTGTACCCAAATTGGATTTATGCTCTTGAGAACTTACTGAATGAATTTTATGCCCAAAAATAGATATACCATTTAGGGTATTTGATTGAGGGTTACACACCCATGATGGATTTTGTATCCAATATTTTGTATCCATTTCAAAGGATTTTCTTTTGCTCGGCAGAGCTTTGTTAAACAGAAATCCTTTCATGGATTTGTTGTTCATGATTTAAGGGTTGCCACCCATTATGGATTTATCATCCAAGAGAAGGATTTTAGGGTTGCCACCCAACAAGAATTAATTGACAGGATCAATCTACCTGTGAAAATGTCTCTTCTTGTATTTGTGCTCCTGCCATTTTCCTTCTGCAACAATTTTCTTCTTCTGTCGTCTTCTCCTATTTTTTTCTGTCCTCCTCCCTTTTTTTTATTTCTCTTTAATGCAGAATATTTATATTAAAAAAATGAATAACCAACTCCCCCAAAAATAGGAGCCACTCAACCCACTTAAACATTTTCATTGGTTGGAGACCCCCACCTTTTTCCAAACTTCCCCCCACCTTTTTTTTAATCCCACGTTCCAATGTGATTTTTTTTATTCCAACATGGGTATATGCCTATAATAAACTAATATTCATCAATTCTTGGAGCAAACCTTATATATAGTGCCAACCCAACCCCATGTGTTTTTCACATGCTACTCTAGAGAAAAGCCTAATCAAAGCTCCAATACTACACGAGCTCCTAGCTAGAAACCCTAGCTAAAAATTTGTGTTGTGAATGGCAGGACCTGAAGTACTCACAAAAACTACAACTGCAACCAGCCGCCCCACCAACAACAAAACCATGGTAACCAAATCCCCGTCAACTACGAAAACCGCACTTCGAAGGTACGTTGGGGTTAGGCAAAGGCCGTCTGGAAGATGGGTAGCTGAGATCAAGGACTCATCTCAACATGTGAGGCTATGGCTAGGCACTTATGACACACCTGAAGAAGCAGCAAGAGCTTATGATGAAGCTGCCAGAGCCCTACGTGGCGAAAACGCACGTACCAACTTTGTGTCTCCAGGGCCTGCTACGAACCCCAACTCAAGTCCATTGGTCTCTGTTTCCAATGGGGGCTTTATGTTGGGGTCTGATGGCAGACATGGCGGCACAGGGGGGCTTAGCTTCTCTTCCTTGAAGGCCAAGTTAAGCAAGAACCTCCAAAGCATCATGGCTAGGAGTAGTGATCATAACAAGTCATCCAAGAGTAGGGTGAGTGATCACTTCACTTTTGCAAGTATTTTCCACTTCAGGAAATACCAATACCAAAACCCAATAAACCCTTCAATTGATATGAAGAATATCGAGAAAGTGGTGCAGCCTAGCATCATTGTGCCTCATAACGGAGAAGGTAGTACTAGTACTGAGCCTTCCTCTTGGGAAAGCTCTAGTATCTCAGACTGCAGTGCGGAGTGGGCTCACGGGTTCAGGCAAGCCGGGGTGGACTCAGAAGGGTCTGAAATTGGGGAAGGGAACATTATGGACCAAATTATGGGGTGGATAGATAGCCCAGATAATCAGATGGGCAGTAGGATTAGTGTTGGTGATGATGATAGTGAGGAGGGGTCAAGGAGTAAGAGGTTCAAGGTTTCTTCTTCAGTCATGGTGCCTCCAACATTTAGCACTGGATCTCCATTTAATTTATTAAATGGAGAAACTTCAAACTAAGGCAGGAGGGTGCATGTCAAGATATATGCAAGTGTACTTCTTTGCCAATTAAACTAGGGCAACATGGATAAGCCTTCTTCAAAAAGGCTGATAAGTTACCCAATGAGAAGTTTGTTGTTGTTGCATGCTGTTGTGATGAGTGATGTCTCAAAGCTAGAAAAGTGCTTCATCAAAGGAATTAATGTACAGAAGAGAGAGAGAGAGAGAGAGAGAGAGAGAGAGAGAGAGAGAGGAATAAAAAGATTATAATGACTAGATCATGAGATATTGTCTGTTTCCAAATGAAATGACCAAGTTTGGTGTTAATGACAAGGAATAAGTTAAAATCAAAGTAGAAGACAAGTCTCGTTTACTTTTTATATTGTTTAGAGTTTTAATTAAAGGCGCATTCCAAACAAACCAACATCACAGATAGATAAGTGACAAGAATAAAAAGGTGCAGTACATCTCTATCTCCTGGATTATTGAACTTAGCCATTGATGAGGTCCCTCTTCAGTCCAAATGAAAGCATCAGCACAACAAAGTACTGCAAATCTTGCAAGTTGATGCACCCAACGGCATCTTCATCAGGCAGGGTTTATATTTTCTGATAATTTAATTAGTAAAGTTGACACACCATGGCCACCTCATGAGCATCAACTTCAACAATGCATTAGTAAATATGTCGAATCTAAAACCAGTCATAACCCTGCCACTAGGGCCAATAATTATGTCAGGCGGCCTTTGTTTGGCAAGCTGCTATAAGTTTTTGATGATATCTTTTGTCTAGGCAAATTCATACACTTGTTTTGCTTATTCATCTAATTGGGTTAAAAACCTCCAGTAATTTGTCATTGCCACCATGACTTCCCCATAAGCTCGATTCGGATAATGATCGTCTTGCTTAACCTGTATATATCTTTGGTGTAGTGTTTTGTATTAAGTTTCCAACATTCATGCGAAGAAAATCGTTGAAGAATAGCAGAGATCCGATGGATAAGAAAAATGAAGTAGATGGCGGGGGTAGCAGACATTTGCATTTTCCCATTTGTATACATATCAAATGCATGTTACTCTACTATAATTCCAAGTACGAAAAGGGTGCATGAATTGCATTTAGTTCTAAACATACAAAGGCCCAATATTCTTGAACAATTCTTAAATATTCATAAATAAATAACAAAACTATCAAAAATTTGAAAACAAAATAATAAAACAGGAAAAAAATCCTAGACATTCTGTTGATCCCATAAGGTTGAATTTGCTACTTTGCTGGATTGCTGCTGAAAGATCGAAAACAATAACATGCTGGCTATTTTAGTGTGAAGCAACTTGCTTGAGTGCGAATTCCTAATTGGCCATATATATCACCCTACATCAATATATTTCAAAAAAACTACTTGCCACTGAGATCGAAAACCTTCTGTCTATCTCATACACCACTGTGACATGCCAACATGGTGACATGCATGCCGATGTGGAACGATACCCTAAATTCAACATAGCATATTAGTTATAGTATACGTGTTATAATTTAGGTTAATTTGATAAACTATGTCGGCATATCACATGGTGTATGACGTACATATGATAATTTATACATATTCATACTTTCAATAAGATGAATTCAACCAGGTTTACCATCCATTTTGTTTACTATATTTCTAATAGAAGTAAATAAGGAATTCTTAATACAAATGGAAAATTTTAGGGCAAGCTTGATGGATTCAGGTTTAGATGTATTTATAGGGTTACAACTCTATGAACAGAAACTGATAATAATTAAGATGAAGTTAAGGATGAGATTAGTAAATACTGTTCACTTAGCTTTACTCTTACCTATTCTTTATAGCATCAGTTTTGTTGATCTCCAAAAATGGAACTAAACTGAAGTAAGTCTGCTTTCGGTCGGGGACTTCCTTCGGCAGTTGATGCGGAGATTTGTAGGAAAGAGAAGCACGGTAAGAATTTTGGCATCGATGTGGTACCGGCCAAAAGTACTCCAATTAATACTTAGGTTAGCACAAATGTGATTTGATGAGTTGATTCGACAAAGTAACAATACACTTACAAATTAACTATTATCTAGTGCATTGGAGTGAGTGCTTATTTATAGGCAAGGAGTGGGAGGCACCTCTTGTGATTTCTTCAATGTCATACTAGTAGAATCACTTGTCATAACGACATGCATCCCTCATGTTTAGCGGCACTGCAGGTGCCTTGGTCAAAGCGACACGACATGTGACTTGCTAAAGGGGAGCTGTGCTCTTTCCTTATGTTGAAGGTAGATGCCTCGTCCCTTTCCGAAGGGAGGTTCGGTGTAGTCACGTGGTTCGACAGAGGATAAGTTGTTGAAGAATATGAAGTCTCATATCGAAAACTTGACAAAATCAAATATACGTACCATATAATGAATGGTTCAACTATACCAATGACACCAATGTCTTTTGTGATAACAACTCCACACCTACTGGGCTATGTAGGTAGTTAAGTTCGGAATAATATCGATGTTGCTAGTAGTGCGCCGTTGATTTGTCCCTCTGAAATCTAACACATGTTAGGTGATTCCAAGCTCACTATAGGCTTTTGACATGCATGATCGTCATCCTACCGTTGGATCTTTATCAATAATGCTCGGTCAGATATTGTATAAACAAGTTTCACTAATATTCTTTCTTCATTTTTTAAATATTTTTTGCAAGAGGTAATTCACTACCTGAATAAATGGTTTAAAGCAAGAAATGGGTTTTCATGTTTCATACAGGTCAAGGCCGAGCCCGCTAACTACTGGTTGGTTTGACATTGGATAAGACCAAATTGAATGGGCCTGTGAGCTATTGCTCAAGTAATGAGGACCTGCAGCCCCTCATAATCAATGTTTAAACCAGAAATTAAATATCCTTCTTGGGGGATCTAGGAACTGTCTACGTTCATGAATTAGGCTGTGCCAAAAGAATTCATCGACTTAATCATTGATTAAAGAGAGGCGTGAACACAGGGAGGTTGTTTTTTTGCCAAACTTCGGCATGACCATAATGACTTTGTTGGCTTTGAGTCTGAACTTTGTACCAAAATTGACCCGTCTAATTTGTATTTGGAATTCAGGGTGTGTTTTGGTAAGTGTAATAATTTAATAAATAACATCACCATCGGACTATTTGGAAATGAGACTTTTGTAGTGTCAAGCTCTAGGGCAATGGAGGTAATTAAAGAAAATGAACTAATGCATAGAAAATGTCAAAGTAAGAGCTTGCCCTGCCGTCAAGCTCTCAAAAATTTGAAGGCTTGGACCGAAAAAAATGATATTCTTTTGTCAAAAGCTGGCGTCTAGTGCACTCAAGAAACTGTTTGCTTGCTTGATCATGTTGTCTTGTATGCACTTTTAGCCAAAAGCAAATAAATGGAGTAATCGCCACTCACTTTGATGGTCTCTCTCAATGATTCTTTACACACTCTTATGGATAATAGTTTATCATCATTTATGGACATACACTAACCCTCCTTTTCTTTTTCTTTTTTGTCGTTCACATGTTATAATATAAGTAGATATTTATTGATGTCATATTCTTAAACGTGTGAAATATCAACATCATCGTCGTCCATACATATTATACCAATGGCAACAGTGTCGGCAGTGCTGGTCTCTAAGTACACATGAGAAATTGAATAATCCTGTAATATCATTACAACCCAGAATCACACACAAGAACGCAATTGCCATTCCCATGAAACCATGCAATCATTTCATAATTAATAATTAATTAATTGTCTACAAGGACCACATAGATGAAAGGAAACAACAAATATAAAACCATTTTGCTCCTCCAAGTGGCTGAGGTAGTGGATTTGTTGTTGTTTAATGAATTTTTTGTTCCTATTATTATTATTATTTACTTTACCAGCTGCAGTTTCAGTGCAGAGCAAACTGGAAATTACCAGTTTACCGTCCAGCATGGTGGTGTTAATATTTTTCACCTTGTCTGCGGGAAGGAAGTAACTAATATTAAACTCCATGTTGCAGTGAAAGTGCAACGGGTCTCCGCAAGTGAAGGTAACATGCAAATATGGTTCGTTTACAAGGCCACACATGGTGGCTTTAATTAAAGTGCAGGTGACTACTTTTTCCAAGGAGTAATTTATTCTAAACATTATCTATACCTAATCCAACTAATAACACTCCAATATTAGCAGTCAAGCTAGTGCAACCATTGCCCTTGCTCTGTCAACCATCGATATTGGGGAGGGGAGTTTTCTCACACATACTGTCAAGGTGCTAAATTTAAGATTATTAGTTTGCAAGTTAGGGTTATTTTTTATTGGATTGGACCTCATTGACCATTGCCCTTTCTCTTAATGTTCAAGTAATTTTTTTTTAATCAATGAGAGATGAGAATTCAAATTTGGAGCCTCTTTTAATGCCGAGAAAGAAGAAAAATACCACTAAATTCATAGCTAAATTGTATAATTTGCATTATTCGGGTTTACAAATTACAAACCTTTTAACATTCAATTTTAATTTCTCAACCAAAAATTATACTTGAAGACATTGTGTTAAAGCGTCCACTTCTTTTATAAGGCTTCTAAACTATTAGATAGACATTATAAATAAGACATTTTAAAAACTAAGATATGCTCTTAGCCCTGTGAGAATTAGTATCTTATCATTGTTGGAAAATAGGCCAACAATGTATATCAAACTTACATACTTCCTCATATGAAAGTTCATCTTATCTATTGACAGATAGGTTGGTGCATGTCTATCATAACCCTAAAAAACCAAGTTAACTTACGAAGAAATGACGAACATGAATTGAACTCAAGACCGCTTACAAAGACACTATATTAAACAACTATTAACCGTGAAAATTCAATTTAATCGAGAATGAACCAATAATGTATATAAAAGTTACAATTAGAATACAATACTAGCCGGGGGCAAAGTTGTTGAATAATAATATCCTTGTACGACGGAGGGGGTTGAGTAGATGATCAACCGGTATAATTACCACACCAATCACTCCGTCCAGTCCATTTCTAGGAATCCATGTGGCAAAGCATTTTTTGGTTTTTTTTGGTCGAATGCAAAGCAGTCGGTTTGATAATTGATTCCTAACACCCAGAAGAAAACAAACATAGCTGAATATTCACAACCTCTTTAATTTCATCCAACCATTTCGTATGGAGTTTTTATGACAAAATCTTAATTTGTCGGCGCCCAATTAGCGCATCTCCTTCCCCCTTATCTCCAATAATTAATCTTTTGATGGCTTTGTTAGGCATACGTCTCTTTCTCAAATATATAATTGAAAAGAATAAAATAGTTTATCTTTCAATTCTTCAACTGCTCAATAATGTTATTGCACATGAGACATAGGTTTGGATATATATATAGTTTTTATTGAGAGATTTTTCAAATTAGCCTATTTGAGGGTCACTTTTGCAGAGCCTACTACGTATTGTATTTCACTAATCCAAACCGTCTATTTTGTAGATACTCATTCAAAGATCATCTCTACAAAAAATCACTTGAATCCTATATCATCTTACCACTCAATT
>NC_047650.1:6475705-6488778 GCF_902201215.1 Prunus dulcis | reverse complement strand
TTTTGGTTTTTTTTTTCCTTTGAAATTTTCACCATGTTCTTCTTGATAGATACGGTTTTCCCCATAGTGCAGACATAAAAATCCACCTCCCCTTTCAACTATAAATCAGCTTTCAATGCGAAAGCTTCTTTTTCTTTCATGGACTCCAAAGCTTCAACTACATTCTTTTGACTCCCTTTGAAAGCAAGGCCGATCTCTTTCTTTACTGGAGATATAACCAATACCTCTACTTCTCTTGGTTCTGGAAATTTTATTATGAGCCACAAGTGCTTCGCCACTTTTCTCGGAATGAGCACGCAAGTCATATGCTGATCTATCAGCTATACCAACACACTCAATCCAGCCATAGGAACTTTCAATCTCAGCATCCCAACAATCAACGGCATAGTGAGCCATTTCATTTGCAACGTGGCCCTTCCCAAGTTCTGCTTCTTTTTTTTATTTTTTTTATACCCATGTTTTCTTTTGGCTGGCACCATTCTCTCCCTTTAACCCAACAACACCCACGAAGTGGCGCTTAGCCACTTTCTTTCCCCTTTTTTTTTAGTGGCTATTTTCCTGCTTTAATTTTTTTGTCTGTTGTGATGTGTGCCCAACAAGAGGATCATCTAAGAGAGAGAGAGAGAGAGAGGGAGAGAGGTTGTGACAGAAAAACATGGCCTCTATTTGCTTTTCCCCTTTTTTTTTTACAGATCTCCATTTTTTTCTCTGCCTATTCTTTTCTTCATGACTAACATCCTTTGCTTCTTTTTTTTTCTTGATGTAGTTTGCTCAGAGAGAAAAATAAAGGCCTTCTTAAGCAGAGATGGAGAGGAGTGGTGAGAGATCCCAGGAGGTAATTCACGCTCTTTTTTTTCTGTACATTTTTTTGAATTAACCCTCCAAACACCATTTCCATTTCAAAGGATTTCCTTTTGCTCGGCAGAGCTTTGTTAAAAAGGAATTCTCTCATGGATTTGTTGTTCATGATTTAAGGATAGCCACCCATTATGGATTTATCATCCAAGAGTTTTATTTGAGGGTTGCCACCCAATATGGATTCATCATCCAAGAAAATAATTTGAGGGTTGCCACCCAACAAGAATTAATTGACAGGATCCATATACCTGTGAAAATGTCTCCTCTTGTATTTGTGCTCCTGCAATTTTCCTTCTGCAACAATTTTCTTCTTCTGTCGTCTTCTCCTTCTTTTCTGTCCTGCTATCTGTTTTTATTTCTCTTTAATGCAGAATATTTATATTAAAAAAATGAATAACCAACTCCCCCAAAAATAGGAGCCACTCAACCCACTTAAACATTTTCATTGGTTGGAGACCCCCACCTTTTTCCAAACTTCCCCCCACCTTTTTTTTAATCCCACGTTCCAATGTGATTTTTTTTATTCCAACATGGGTATATGCCTATAATAAACTAATATTCATCAATTCTTGGAGCAAACCTTATATATAGTGCCAACCCAACCCCATGTGTTTTTCACATGCTACTCTAGAGAAAAGCCTAATCAAAGCTCCAATACTACACGAGCTCCTAGCTAGAAACCCTAGCTAAAAATTTGTGTTGTGAATGGCAGGACCTGAAGTACTCACAAAAACTACAACTGCAACCAGCCGCCCCACCAACAACAAAACCATGGTAACCAAATCCCCGTCAACTACGAAAACCGCACTTCGAAGGTACGTTGGGGTTAGGCAAAGGCCGTCTGGAAGATGGGTAGCTGAGATCAAGGACTCATCTCAACATGTGAGGCTATGGCTAGGCACTTATGACACACCTGAAGAAGCAGCAAGAGCTTATGATGAAGCTGCCAGAGCCCTACGTGGCGAAAACGCACGTACCAACTTTGTGTCTCCAGGGCCTGCTACGAACCCCAACTCAAGTCCATTGGTCTCTGTTTCCAATGGGGGCTTTATGTTGGGGTCTGATGGCAGACATGGCGGCACAGGGGGGCTTAGCTTCTCTTCCTTGAAGGCCAAGTTAAGCAAGAACCTCCAAAGCATCATGGCTAGGAGTAGTGATCATAACAAGTCATCCAAGAGTAGGGTGAGTGATCACTTCACTTTTGCAAGTATTTTCCACTTCAGGAAATACCAATACCAAAACCCAATAAACCCTTCAATTGATATGAAGAACATCGAGAAAGTGGTGCAGCCTAGCATCATTGTGCCTCATAACGGAGAAGGTAGTACTAGTACTGAGCCTTCCTCTTGGGAAAGCTCTAGTATCTCAGACTGCAGTGCGGAGTGGGCTCACGGGTTCAGGCAAGCCGGGGTGGACTCAGAAGGGTCTGAAATTGGGGAAGGGAACATTATGGACCAAATTATGGGGTGGATAGATAGCCCAGATAATCAGATGGGCAGTAGGATTAGTGTTGGTGATGATGATAGTGAGGAGGGGTCAAGGAGTAAGAGGTTCAAGGTTTCTTCTTCAGTCATGGTGCCTCCAACATTTAGCACTGGATCTCCATTTAATTTATTAAATGGAGAAACTTCAAACTAAGGCAGGAGGGTGCATGTCAAGATATATGCAAGTGTACTTCTTTGCCAATTAAACTAGGGCAACATGGATAAGCCTTCTTCAAAAAGGCTGATAAGTTACCCAATGAGAAGTTTGTTGTTGTTGCATGCTGTTGTGATGAGTGATGTCTCAAAGCTAGAAAAGTGCTTCATCAAAGGAATTAATGTACAGAAGAGAGAGAGAGAGAGAGAGAGAGAGAGAGAGAGAGAGAGGAATAAAAAGATTATAATGACTAGATCATGAGATATTGTCTGTTTCCAAATGAAATGACCAAGTTTGGTGTTAATGACAAGGAATAAGTTAAAATCAAAGTAGAAGACAAGTCTCGTTTACTTTTTATATTGTTTAGAGTTTTAATTAAAGGCGCATTCCAAACAAACCAACATCACAGATAGATAAGTGACAAGAATAAAAAGGTGCAGTACATCTCTATCTCCTGGATTATTGAACTTAGCCATTGATGAGGTCCCTCTTCAGTCCAAATGAAAGCATCAGCACAACAAAGTACTGCAAATCTTGCAAGTTGATGCACCCAACGGCATCTTCATCAGGCAGGGTTTATATTTTCTGATAATTTAATTAGTAAAGTTGACACACCATGGCCACCTCATGAGCATCAACTTCAACAATGCATTAGTAAATATGTCGAATCTAAAACCAGTCATAACCCTGCCACTAGGGCCAATAATTATGTCAGGCGGCCTTTGTTTGGCAAGCTGCTATAAGTTTTTGATGATATCTTTTGTCTAGGCAAATTCATACACTTGTTTTGCTTATTCATCTACTTGGAATAAAAACCTCCAGTAATTTGTCATTGCCACCATGACTTCTCCATAAGCTCGATTCGGATAATGATCGTCTTGCTTAACCTGTATATATCTTTGGTGTAGTGTTTTGTATTAAGTTTCCAACATTCATGCGAAGAAAATCGTTGAAGAATAGCAGAGATCCGATGGATAAGAAAAATGAAGTAGATGGCGGGGGTAGCAGACATTTGCATTTTCCCATTTGTATACATATCAAATGCATGTTACTCTACTATAATTCCAAGTACGAAAAGGGTGCATGAATTGCATTTAGTTCTAAACATACAAAGGCCCAATATTCTTGAACAATTCTTAAATATTCATAAATAAATAACAAAACTATCAAAAATTTGAAAACAAAATAATAAAACAGGAAAAAAATCCTAGACATTCTGTTGATCCCATAAGGTTGAATTTGCTACTTTGCTGGATTGCTGCTGAAAGATCGAAAACAATAACATGCTGGCTATTTTAGTGTGAAGCAACTTGCTTGAGTGCGAATTCCTAATTGGCCATATATATCACCCTACATCAATATATTTCAAAAAAACTACTTGCCACTGAGATCGAAAACCTTCTGTCTATCTCATACACCACTGTGACATGCCAACATGGTGACATGCATGCCGATGTGGAACGATACCCTAAATTCAACATAGCATATTAGTTATAGTATACGTGTTATAATTTAGGTTAATTTGATAAACTATGTCGGCATATCACATGGTGTATGACGTACATATGATAATTTATACATATTCATACTTTCAATAAGATGAATTCAACCAGGTTTACCATCCATTTTGTTTACTATATTTCTAATAGAAGTAAATAAGGAATTCTTAATACAAATGGAAAATTTTAGGGCAAGCTTGATGGATTCAGGTTTAGATGTATTTATAGGGTTACAACTCTATGAACAGAAACTGATAATAATTAAGATGAAGTTAAGGATGAGATTAGTAAATACTGTTCACTTAGCTTTACTCTTACCTATTCTTTATAGCATCAGTTTTGTTGATCTCCAAAAATGGAACTAAACTGAAGTAAGTCTGCTTTCGGTCGGGGACTTCCTTCGGCAGTTGATGCGGAGATTTGTAGGAAAGAGAAGCACGGTAAGAATTTTGGCATCGATGTGGTACCGGCCAAAAGTACTCCAATTAATACTTAGGTTAGCACAAATGTGATTTGATGAGTTGATTCGACAAAGTAACAATACACTTACAAATTAACTATTATCTAGTGCATTGGAGTGAGTGCTTATTTATAGGCAAGGAGTGGGAGGCACCTCTTGTGATTTCTTCAATGTCATACTAGTAGAATCACTTGTCATAACGACATGCATCCCTCATGTTTAGCGGCACTGCAGGTGCCTTGGTCAAAGCGACACGACATGTGACTTGCTAAAGGGGAGCTGTGCTCTTTCCTTATGTTGAAGGTAGATGCCTCGTCCCTTTCCGAAGGGAGGTTCGGTGTAGTCACGTGGTTCGACAGAGGATAAGTTGTTGAAGAATATGAAGTCTCATATCGAAAACTTGACAAAATCAAATATACGTACCATATAATGAATGGTTCAACTATACCAATGACACCAATGTCTTTTGTGATAACAACTCCACACCTACTGGGCTATGTAGGTAGTTAAGTTCGGAATAATATCGATGTTGCTAGTAGTGCGCCGTTGATTTGTCCCTCTGAAATCTAACACATGTTAGGTGATTCCAAGCTCACTATAGGCTTTTGACATGCATGATCGTCATCCTACCGTTGGATCTTTATCAATAATGCTCGGTCAGTATAAACAAGTTTCACTAATATTCTTTCTTCATTTTTTAAATATTTTTTGCAAGAGGTAATTCACTACCTGAATAAATGGTTTAAAGCAAGAAATGGGTTTTCATGTTTCATACAGGTCAAGGCCGAGCCCGCTAACTACTGGTTGGTTTGACATTGGATAAGACCAAATTGAATGGGCCTGTGAGCTATTGCTCAAGTAATGAGGACCTGCAGCCCCTCATAATCTATGTTTAAAACCAGAAATTAAATATCCTTCTTGGGGGATCTAGGAACTGTCTACGTTCATGAATTAGGCTGTGCCAAAAGAATTCATCGACTTAATCATTGATTAAAGAGAGGCGTGAACACAGGGAGGTTGTTTTTTTGCCAAACTTCGGCATGACCATAATGACTTTGTTGGCTTTGAGTCTGAACTTTGTACCAAAATTGACCCGTCTAATTTGTATTTGGAATTCAGGGTGTGTTTTGGTAAGTGTAATAATTTAATAAATAACATCACCATCGGACTATTTGGAAATGAGACTTTTGTAGTGTCAAGCTCTAGGGCAATGGAGGTAATTAAAGAAAATGAACTAATGCATAGAAAATGTCAAAGTAAGAGCTTGCCCTGCCGTCAAGCTCTCAAAAATTTGAAGGCTTGGACCGAAAAAAATGATATTCTTTTGTCAAAAGCTGGCGTCTAGTGCACTCAAGAAACTGTTTGCTTGCTTGATCATGTTGTCTTGTATGCACTTTTAGCCAAAAGCAAATAAATGGAGTAATCGCCACTCACTTTGATGGTCTCTCTCAATGATTCTTTACACACTCTTATGGATAATAGTTTATCATCATTTATGGACATACACTAACCCTCCTTTTCTTTTTCTTTTTTGTCGTTCACATGTTATAATATAAGTAGATATTTATTGATGTCATATTCTTAAACGTGTGAAATATCAACATCATCGTCGTCCATACATATTATACCAATGGCAACAGTGTCGGCAGTGCTGGTCTCTAAGTACACATGAGAAATTGAATAATCCTGTAATATCATTACAACCCAGAATCACACACAAGAACGCAATTGCCATTCCCATGAAACCATGCAATCATTTCATAATTAATAATTAATTAATTGTCTACAAGGACCACATAGATGAAAGGAAACAACAAATATAAAACCATTTTGCTCCTCCAAGTGGCTGAGGTAGTGGATTTGTTGTTGTTTAATGAATTTTTTGTTCCTATTATTATTATTATTTACTTTACCAGCTGCAGTTTCAGTGCAGAGCAAACTGGAAATTACCAGTTTACCGTCCAGCATGGTGGTGTTAATATTTTTCACCTTGTCTGCGGGAAGGAAGTAACTAATATTAAACTCCATGTTGCAGTGAAAGTGCAACGGGTCTCCGCAAGTGAAGGTAACATGCAAATATGGTTCGTTTACAAGGCCACACATGGTGGCTTTAATTAAAGTGCAGGTGACTACTTTTTCCAAGGAGTAATTTATTCTAAACATTATCTATACCTAATCGAACTAATAACACTCCAATATTAGCAGTCAAGCTAGTGCAACCATTGCCCCTGCTCTGTCAACCATCAATATTGGAGAGGGGAGTTTTCTCACACATACTGTCAAGGTGCTAAATTTAAGATTATTAGTTTGCAAGTTAGGGTTATTTTTCATTGGATTGGACCTCATTGACCATTGCCCTTTCTCTTAATGTTCAAGTAATTTTTTTTAATCAATGAGAGATGAGAATTCAAATTTGGGGCCTTTTTAATGCCGAGAAAGAAGAGAAATACCACTAAATTCATAGCTAAATTGTATAATTTGCATTATTCGGGGTTTACAAATTACAAACCTTTTAACATTCAATTTTAATTTCTCAACCAAAAATTATACTTGAAGACATTGTGTTAAAGCGTCCACTTCTTTTATAAGGCTTCTAAACTATTAGATAGACATTATAAATAAGACATTTTAAAAACTAAGATATGCTCTTAGCCCTGTGAGAATTAGTATCTTATCATTGTTGGAAAATAGGCCAACAATGTATATCAAACTTACATACTTCCTCATATGAAAGTTCATCTTATCTATTGACAGATAGGTTGGTGCATGTCTATCATAACCCTAAAAAACCAAGTTAACTTACGAAGAAATGACGAACATGAATTGAACTCAAGACCGCTTACAAAGACACTATATTAAACAACTATTAACCGTGAAAATTCAATTTAATCGAGAATGAACCAATAATGTATATAAAAGTTACAATTAGAATACAATACTAGCCGGGGGCAAAGTTGTTGAATAATAATATCCTTGTACGACGGAGGGGGTTGAGTAGATGATCAACCGGTATAATTACCACACCAATCACTCCGTCCAGTCCATTTCTAGGAATCCATGTGGCAAAGCATTTTTTGGTTTTTTTTGGTCGAATGCAAAGCAGTCGGTTTGATAATTGATTCCTAACACCCAGAAGAAAACAAACATAGCTGAATATTCACAACCTCTTTAATTTCATCCAACCATTTCGTATGGAGTTTTTATGACAAAATCTTAATTTGTCGGCGCCCAATTAGCGCATCTCCTTCCCCCTTATCTCCAATAATTAATCTTTTGATGGCTTTGTTAGGCATACGTCTCTTTCTCAAATATATAATTGAAAAGAATAAAATAGTTTATCTTTCAATTCTTCAACTGCTCAATAATGTTATTGCACATGAGACATAGGTTTGGATATATATATAGTTTTTATTGAGAGATTTTTCAAATTAGCCTATTTGAGGGTCACTTTTGCAGAGCCTACTACGTATTGTATTTCACTAATCCAAACCGTCTATTTTGTAGATACTCATTCAAAGATCATCTCTACAAAAAATCACTTGAATCCTATATCATCTTACCACTCAATTGAATTATTGAAATTTTAGTACTTTCTTAAAGAAATTTCATAAGACACAATTGAATATCAAAAAGGTTTTCGATTGTCTATATATATATATATATGGTGAAACATGATGAAACACCATCCTCTTATTATTTATCATGGGAAGCATAGAATTTTCTACTTAATATTTTTTCAGCTTTATTTGTATGAAAATGGTACCACACATACAATTAGGGGTGAACGTGGTGCGGTTAACCGGACCGACCGGGCAGAATTTTCCATTGTTCTTTGTGTAGCCCATTCTATGTCGTAACCTTTTTTTTTATTTTTCTTTCTGGATATTCATAACTTCAAGACCTTGTGATGTTCTTGGAAAGAGGAGGTAAGTTTTTATCACATCCAGCCCTGATAGGAATCCATATATAAGTTGACGAAGTCAACTTGATGAGCTGGCACTATGGTTGGTTTGTTAAACATCAGTTAGGCTAGGATTAGTTGAGGGTTTGTTGGATTAGCACTATATTAGTCAAGAGAGAGTTTGTATTGTAAGGTTTGTTGAGAGAAAATATTGTATTAATATCAAGCCCAGCTAATATGACTCTACGATATTAGGGTCAATGTGGTGTTTGATCAGCTGCCTTCGAAGTTGAAACAAAAAGTTTGACAATGTGACCTTGTGCTGAGTTATTTAAACTAACACCTCTTGAGTTTGGTGTTTTCACAAAATCCCTTTAAATTTTAAAAAGGCTTATTATCACAAAACGTCCCTAAGGTTTACGAAACTATCAGATTGCATCCTTAATGTTTCTTTTTGTCATTCGTGGTCCTCAAAGTTAGCATGCATGATCACAAATGGTCCCTGCCGTTAGGTTCCGTCAAAAACTCCGTTAGTTTGCTGACGTGGCATATATGTATATCACAAAACATCCTTAAGGTTCACACACCTATCACAAATGGTCCTTACGAAATTTTTTTTAATTTAAAATTCATAAAATTTTTGTTTTCTTTTTAAAATTTTATGAATTATAATTATTTTAAAATATATATTAAATTTTAAATACATGTGACACTATATTATTGTAGATGTGGACTCCATATATATGCCACATCAACAAACTAATGAAGTTTTTAAAAAATAATTTAAAATTCATAAAATTTAAAAATGAAAAAAAAACTAAAGGTTTAGGGTTCATAAATGATCCTCAAGATTAAAATCCTTCTATAAATTGTTTTTTCATTTATAAATAATTTTAAAAAGAAAACCAAAATTTTATGAATTTTAAATTTTTTTAAAAAAAATTCGTAAGGACCATTTGTGATAAATGTGTAAACCTCAGGGATGTTTTGTGATATATATGTATGCCACGATAGCAAACTAACAGAGTTTTTGACAGACCCTAACGTCAGGGACCATTTGTGATTGCACATACTAACCTTGAGGACCATAAGTGACACAAAAAAACATTAAGGATGCAATCTGATAGTTTCGTAAACCTCAGGGATGTTTTGTGATAATAAGCCTTTTAAAAATACACAAACATCTACTGAGGTGTCAAATTCTTTTCACAAAACCCATTCTGTTAATTTTGCACCTAAAAATTGTTGGCAACATCAAAAAATTGCTTCAAATGACAATATTAACCTCAGATGTTAGATCGCACATACACCCATAAGGTCTAATCGTTGAATTAATTTTATTGTTTGAAGAAAAGGGTGTCGTGTTAATAACTCGCTTAAGCCTTAAAGCAAATACATTGACCATGATAACTTTTTGGAAAAATAAAGTTTTTTTAAAAAAAAATAATTAAACAAATAAAATAATAACATATGATCTCAATATTCTAAAAATTAAAACAAATTTTAACTGCCATATAAAAAGAGAAATTTGAAAAGAAGAAAAAGAAAAAGTTGGGAAATCCTATGTAATTTCAAAAATAATAATAATAATGGCTTAAGTGAGTCACGAGTCACGACCGACCGTCCTTGCCCTCAAAAGCAAAACATGTTTACGTGCCGTGAACTTACATGACTTACGCGAAGACGACACTGCATCCAATCTTATCCATTGCTGTTAAATCAACTCTAAATTTAGCATCATCTGTCACCATGCAATACCACCAATAATTACCATATATAAATAAAACCCCCCTCCCTCTCTCCATCTTCTCCTTTTCCCCTACAGCATGTGTATATAATTCATATCAGTGTCAGCAGATACTTCTTGCAATCAATTTAGGTAAACAATGATTGCAACAGAACTACTAAGCTCACGAAATGTATTCTTAAATTGAGGTCATGCTTCATACTGCTTATGGAAATGTTGAAATGGCTTTATGTCGAAAGCGTTTCTGATAGCATTTGGTAGAAAAATTCTAAGTCATAAAAGTGCTTTTAAAAAAAAGTCATTTATGACTGCTTTTGTAAGAAGCACTTATGCTCATTTGAAGATCGTCGAAATTTTTATTAAACATCCAAGCATGAAAGAAACACTTGGAAGTGATTCCTAGAGAAGCAAGGCTTTTATGATTCAAAAATACTTACAAACTTTTTATACACTCTCAACACATGTACTTGTTCAAGAAGCACTTTATATTTTGATGAAAGTTACAACATTCTAAATTATTGAACTTTTGAAGAATTTGTAAAAAAAATTTAAAGGTGCACAAGGAACTTAGATCTAATTTTTATAGTTTTCTTGGTCTTTTAGTGATAAAGGAACTAATACTCAAATTTGTCAATGCTAAAAATTTAGTGTTATATTTAATGAAATAAATATGATATCACGAAACACATGACCTTGAATGCGATAGTGAAAGTTCAATTACATAAGTTACAAGTCCACTTTGTAAATCACGAAACACATCACAAAATAGCATGCCATTAAATAAGAGATGCTTAGAATTAAGAAGGGCAAAATAGAGAGATATTTGATTGGTACCAACCATTGCTAAACTAGGGTTGGCATGGGGAGCACTATCATTGATTTACTGTACAATTTTATATGTTAGCGAACAAACTGTCAAACTTTAAGAAATGATGCATAACCAACCCTACCCTTTGCCTTATCTGACACTTATATCATATATGTGGGGTGGGGGCACTCCTTATGCATTGACGAATCCATCCCCCTTGTCTTTCTTCTCATTCTATTCAATTGGCTTATTGGCACACAACAGAATCCATCTGAGTTTTTCAGTGTTACTTCAGAATTGACAATTATAGCCCTCTTTGGGTCCTCCCTCAATCCATCGGAAGAAGGAAGACAATAATTGGTTCCTTGTTGGTAAGGACATTTTCATCCTTACAACTTTATGTAGCCTAACAACATAATTACACATGTCGAATTTGTCTTGCATTTATAAGGAGCTTGTAACTCAAGTGATTAAGAGTCTTTACCCTTACAAGTAAGGTCCAAGGTTTGATTCCCCTTCTTGTCCACCATCGCTTATATTATAAAATAAAAAATAAAAAATTCTTGCATTTATTAGCTCAACAACCAAGCATCTATTCAAATGTTAGAAACAATGGCGTAATTCTATAATAGATCTTTGTGGATCTATCATTTATCGTTGTATCTACTCAAAAAGGAAAGTCAATTGGTGCGGATCTGTTATCTTTTGGTGCTTACATACAGTGGGTTGGCTTTGTAACAACAAAGTTGCAATCCGGCTGATTTAGTTTCTTTATTTTTGGAGTAAGTCTCATAAACTCTCTTTGAGTTTTATGTGTAATTTTCATCTCTCCTTTGTGAGTGCTTTCCACCTCTCTTTTGTGAGAGTTTTTAATTGTATTGCTCTGACTTGGTTTTTTTAAGCTTTATCTCTGTTTAATTGTTCTAAGTTTGCTATCTTAATTGGGATGCCTATGCCAGAGTTTTTTCGGTCATGCATGATCATTAGTGAATGCACACAAAATTGTCTTAATGTTGGTGTTAGATTTCTCCGTAATTGTAATGGCCATTTGTGGCAAGTTTATATTAATTGATTTTGACTAAAAATTTTTTGTTTCGCTGAATTATAAATGCAATCACAATTTTTTTTTTCAATAAAAAAACAATGACACATGTAACAAATATTATTTGTGATAAGGATGAGAATGTCGTGATTAGTCAGGATCCAACTATTGTCCAAAAAAAATTACAATTTTCTCGATTGCTCTTTCACTTTATGCTCTTTCTCCCCATATTAATTTAGTTTGTTATTGTGCTTGGTCATCAGAGAAGATTTACCCATATTCGACACCATAATTGCTTTGTACATCTTTTCATGAGAAATTATTATAGACAACTCTGAAAAAAAATAATCAATATTAACACATCACACGTTGTCACATTTCGATGCTCTTCTTTGACATATGAAAACTCTAATACTACTAATAAGGTCTAGCCTAATGGAAAAAGGTCTTGACTTAAACACTAGTTGTCTAATGTTCGAACCGCCATGATACTTTAGTAGTGTGTGTATGAGAAACCTCTCTCCCTTTGACTCAAATACTCATCAAATAATAAATCACAACTAGAAAAAGAAAAAAAGAAAAAGGTTAGTACAGTAATTTAGTATTTCACAATAATAAAATCAATAAATAATGAACCCACAAAAAAAAAAGGAAAATTAAGGCCCAAGTAATTAAGCAAAGGTAACGCTTGAGTGAGTCAGTGAGTGAGTGAGTGAGAGAGGGAGGAGAGAGGAGAAAAAGAAGATGACATGCAGCCGCTTTTGCGCTTGTCGTAGCCTCAATTCATGGTCATAGCCTCTCTACTCTCTCTCTTAAATTTTGATGGGGATTTGATACTTTTTCCCATCTCTTTCTCTCTCAATTTCTCTCACTAAACTCCCTCTGCCCCTCTCTTAGCAATTGGAGGAAGAAGAAGAAGCAGCAGATTATGAGCCCTCTTCGAATCTCCTTTCACTGCATCTTCGGGTCCTGAAAGGAACAGAGAGAAAAGGAAAGAGAGAGATTGAAGTCATGGATTCGTTGGCTGTGTGGCAGAATTTCAAGCGTCTTTTTCTTGGTAGTTGTTATTCTATTCCCTCTCATTCTCTCTCTTCATTCATAATCCCTTTTGTTTCTCTGT